>NW_015117266.1:0-16483 GCF_001443285.1 Poecilia latipinna
GCTCAGTTAGCCGCTCAGCTACCTGCTCGGCTAGCCGCTCAGCTAGGCGCTCAGTTAGCCGCTCAGCATCCCCACAGCTGTCGCTCCACAGGATCCTGTCTGTAGAGGTCAGAGGTCGGGGCACAGGGGGTTTTGGTCAGAGCTGAACATGGATCCGTTGGTTTACAAACATTCTCTTCTTTACATCTGTGTTCATAAAGCCGTCAGTGAAAACCAGCCCAACTTGTATTTGTCCTTTCAATCACACTCAAAGAAGCTTTGATGAATCTGCTGCCGACGGCAACGAGAGGCCAAAGGTTTTAGTTCCCAGCTAAAAACATCACTGCATTTATCTGCACAATTAACAGAATAAATAAATACTTAAGAACTCTTTAAAACACATTTATACTCTAATATTCATTTTTTACTAAATACATAATTGAATGATTAAACTTAAAGCATATCTAAATATTCAGTTATTTTATTTCATCTTTACAGTCAGTGGGCGTGGCCAACACTGTACAGGTGCATGTTCTGCAGGTAAGTCTTGAGTCGTTACTCAATATGTTACATGTCTGTACTTGTGTGCCTGGATATTGAGAAAGCCTGTAGTGACATTTAAGTTGCATCATTAAACATAAATTAATATATACAAATTCAAAAATACTTCATTAATCTGAAAGGGAAATTAAATGTCGTTATAACTCATTAATATGAATTAATTTATTGAGATAAATTTATCAATTATTTTATATATTTAATTTAATTAGGTGCAGTTATTATTATTATTATTTGCGTATCTTAAACATTTAGATTACAGTACAAAGCCATTAAATTATTTCCCGAATTAAGTTTCCTCTGAGTTTCCACCCTCTTCCAGCAGGGGGCGATAATAATAACGGTGTGTAGTAAAAACTGGTAAAAATTTAACAATATTCTGTTTTAGATTGACCCTCTAAAGATTTATAAAATAAAATGATTTTAATTTCCTTGATTTACTTTCTAATTTTAGTCCTGATAAAAGTCTAAATACTTAAGTAAATCTGAAGGTTTTTGCTTAACTTCTGCCTTTTTTCTAACCTCCAGTGAGGTTTTGTCCAAATTAAAACGTCACTTTTAATATTCACCACTAAAACTGGAAACGTGTATGAAATACAAGAAAGTTTAATAAATTAACGCCAGAAACACGTCCTTGTAATAAGCTAAATAGATCCGACTTCTTACCAAGGACTGGCTGCAAGTTAACTGTTACCATGACAACAGTGACAAAAAGTTGTAACAAAAGCCGCAGAACATTTAAACAGCAGTGAAGTCAGAGCATATGGTAGTTTTAGCTCGAGCTAAAGGAACTAGCTACAGGCGGGGGGTTACCTTCAGTCAGTCCACTGAAAGTCCGATGTTTGGCTCGGAGGAACATTTCTTCTGTGTCCGCCATGTTTCCGGCTGGTTCCGCTGCTGGTTCCGCTGCTGTCCCAGAAAACTAAACAACTACTGCCGAACTTCCAGAGCTGCCGTCAGCCTGACTCCGATCCAGACCCGTTTAACCTGCTGCGTTGCTTCAGCAGTCTGACTGCTGACAGGCTTATCGAGGATCGATTACTCAGCCTGGTGATCAGGCTCGGACTTCAACTGCGGCTGTCAGCTGGTCCATAAAAGGAAAGGTTGTTTCCTTTAAAACACTATTTAGAATAAAACAAACAATTCTGACTTTAATTCATTTCCGCTATGAAAGAAAACAATTAAAGCCCATCAGGAAGTCACAGTTTAAACTTTCAACGTTAGAATTACAAGATTCAAAGTCATGATTAAAAGATACCAGAGCAGCTGGAGAAAAGCCTCCCTAGAAACAGCGTGGCTTTTAGTTTATTACCTTCAAAATCTAAATTATGACTTTTAAAGTCAAGACTATGACTTCATATATCATGATTTTGACTTTAAATCTCAAAACTAAGACTTTCTATCTCATGACTTTAAATCTTAAAATTATGACTTATTTCAAAACTATTAGTATCACATAATCACTTTATATCTTGAAATTATGACATTTTATCTCATGATTAAAAATTCAAAAGTTGAAATAATTGCTTCAAAAGTCAAAATTATGCCTTTGTATTTCATAAGTATCACTGAATCTCAAAATTATGATTATCACACTTATGACTTCAAAAGTGAAAATTATTACTGTGGAAGTCAAAATTATGACTGAATCTCAGAACTATGCCTTTAAAACGACATCATGACTTCCTGTTGGATTTTTTTTTCATTGCAGAAATGGGCTTCTGTAAAATGTGGACTTTAATTAGCCGTATTTTATTTGTCTTTAATGCGTTAGCCCAAACTACGGCCCGCGGGCCGGATCCGGCCCGCCACGTCATTTGGTCCGGCCCCCTGAACAATGCCGGATCCGGCCCGCCTCCTCATACCAGAGAACATTCAGTGTTTTTTTTTCATATACTGTATTTTCCGGTTTATATGTGGATTTTTCTTCAACCACCAGGGGGCTCTTGAGCAGATGTGAAACTAACTTTCCCTCAATGGAATATATACCAGTCAGTCCCAGTCACCGTTTCACTCACGGTTTTTTCCATTTGCATTCTGGGTAAAATTCTAACTAAAAGCGCGAATGTGTCGTCGCGCCCCTATTCCCCCCCCTCCCCTCCCGTCGACTAAGAATTTTCTAAGGTTTCTTTCTCCAAAAACTAAGACCGGCCCCCGACCAGAGAAAGGAACAGCTATGTGGCCCTGGCAGGAAAAAGTTTGGGGACCCCTGCGTTAGAGCATTTGTGAGGTCAGACACTGATGCTGGACTCTGGGTCCAGGCTCTGCAGATTCTTGTCCAGGTGAAGCCGTCCAATCAGAGGAGACGGTTCCTGCTCTGTTTCTCTCATCCAGCATGTTGACTGAAATGGACCAGAACGTCAGCGAGACATTTTAAATGATCGGAGCCGTTACTCTGTTCAAATGTTTTCTAGAAAGTAAAAATGATTCCGACGTCCTCAGTAAAACCCAGTGATGCATTATGGGAGAAGATTTTTCTGGGCTGACAAATGAAGAGTATATTTCATCTTGAGACAAAAGTTAGGATTGAAAGTCTGAAATGTTATAAATGATATTTGTTAAATATGTTTGACATTTACTGGAGCTCAGCTAATAATCTAAATCCAACTTTACAAGATCAAACCCTGCAGCAGAAACTGACCTTAAGATCTTTATCCGTCTTCTAGAAATATATCTTCTCTGGTTTTCTCTGCATATTTCAAAAAGAAATAAATATGAAAGAAATGACCCTGTCAGAATTGTATTTAAAATGTCCTCCTGTCTCTACCTGAGCTTCACTTATTTTAGTTTTTTTCTGAGCTTTTTGTGTTGACATGTCGGTGCTTTCATGCAAAGCTGAAACTATTTTTATTTTAGTCATTCATTGTTCTGATGGTTTCTGAGTAGAACAGATTTACACAAAGTGTTTCACCATATATCCAGAGTATTTATACATTTTGCATTTTTGGCCTAATGTTCTTCTGGTAACTGGAGTTCCTCAGATCAGTGTTTCCCATCCTGGGCCTCAAGGCTCACTGCCCTGCATGTTTCAGGTATTTCTTTGCTTCAGTCCAGCTGATTTCAATCGATGACTGATTATCAGGCGTTTGCTGGACGGCAATCAGTTGAACCAGGCACATTAAAGCAGGGAATCCTCTAAACCAGGGGGCCCAAGGTCGGTCCTGGGGGGCCTGGGGGGCCTGGGGCCCGGCATCCTGCATGTTCTAGTTCTCTCCCCGCTGGTAACAACCTTTTCAGCAGGTCAGTGTTCTCCTTTGGCCTCTAACGAGCCGTCATTGGATCCAGGTGTGTTAAACCAGGGAGAGACTAAATCATGCAGGATGCCAGAACTCCAGGACCTCCAGGACCTCCAGGGCCTCCAGGACCTCCAGGGCCTCCAGGACCTCCAGGACCTCCAGGCCCTCCAGGACCCACTTTGGGCTCCACTGGTCTAAACCATGCAGGACAGTGAGCCTTGAGGTCCAGGGCAGGGAAACACTGCCTTAGAGTCTGTATGCCCCAGTTAACACTTCATCGATTATTAGTTGATATTTATTTCAATAAATGATCACAATCGTTTCAGGCTTCACTTCATGCTCAGTGATTCCTGATTTAGTTTCATTTGGAGCCGATCAAACATCCATGTAGGATAAGCTGAGTGACCCAACAGACGTCCTGCAGACCGGAGCTGAAACGGGTCGGAGCCGAGGATGGAGGACCGGCCCGAGAAGAACCGTCCAGAACCAGGGACAGAACCTGGACCCGTCCAGAACCAGGGACAGAACCAGGATCCGTCCAGAACCAGAGACAGAACCTGGACCCGTCCAGAACCAGGGATAGAACCTGGACCCATCCAGAACCAGGGACAGAACCAGGACCCGTCCAGAACCAGGGACAGCGGCCATGTTACCTTAAAATGATTAGAAAAATCTGATCCTCTGGATCCTTTGAGACGTTTCCCACCAGCAAAGACAAAGAAACGTTTTTCAGTGAAACATTAAAAACCAGGTTATCTTCTTGGTCGCGAATTTGAAGGAAACATTAAAATCTTAAAAGTGTGATGTTCATCTTTATTCAGTTCTTTCAGTCCGGTCGACCCGGTTCTACTGGAACCAGAACATCTGCTCCACCTCCAGCTGCTGTGGTTCTGAGTCAAACCAACCTGTTCCCCTCCTGGCCTGTGGGGGCGCTGCACCAAGAACCACTGAAGGAAACGACACAAAAACCTCTGAAGACACTGAGAGCAACTTCCTTCTTCACCAGATGGAAACAAGATGGAGGATTTTAGCGGTTGGAGGATTTCTCTTTAGGCTAAAGACCAGCAGCCATTTCTGCTGCTAGTGCTAGGCTAGCACGTTAGCTTTGGTTGTATTTACCCAGAATCCCCTGCGCTGTAGTCCACTTCCTGCTTCTAGAGCGGTCTCTGGTACACTTGGCGTTCACATTCAAACTGAACCAGACCAAGGTTTGGAGGACCAGAGGTCAGAGGTCGGTTAGCATTCACACCTCAGCAACCGAAACAGACTTTATAGAAAAGCGGACTGGATTCGGATTGAAGTGGACCGGATGTTTGTTTGCTCAGCGGTTCTGAGGGGATTCATGTTTCCAGATCTTCTTCCTTCTTTTCGCTTCCTGTGGATCAACACGAGGCGTTCAGGAACCTCTGGATTTTTCCTTTGTTGGGAAAATCAGTGTAATTGGACGATTAGCATCAAGAGCTGCCAAAGAGTCTCAGCTGAATTCAGGTCTGGACTTTGACTAGGCCATTCTAACATACAAATCTGCTTTTATCTAAACCATGCCATAATATCTAAAATACAACTGTAATAAATTTTACATAACTGTAAATCAGAATAAAAAATTAAACAAGTCAGAATCTGAAAAGTGTGGCATGCTATTTTATTCAGCACCATCAGAACCGTGTTGTTGCCATGACAGCTGCAGAACTTTGATCTACTGTTCATCTCATCTTTTCACACAAAGTACCTCAGAAGTAAATATAAAAACCATAAAGCAGAAAAAAAAATAAACTGACCGTTAAACAGTAAAACAGCTTCCCACAGCATGATTCTGCCACTGCCATGTTTTAAAAGTTCAGCAAACTTCAGTCCTTATGCAGCTTTGTTTTTCTAAGTGGACGTTTCTTTTTATGATTTGATAAAACAGGTGTGAATAATATTCAGTTATGATTTCTTCTGTTAAATAGTCAGAAAATGTTAAATGGAGGGAAAATGTTCCGGTTTGAAAATGACTTTTTATCCTAAAGCCTGAATAAAAAAATAAAAAAAATAAACATTCTGCTGAACTTCAGAAAAAAATTTGATCAAAATGTAAAATATAAAAAAACTGATTTAGGAATTAAATGGATGTTGTGAATCTGTAATTTTGAACCGTTTTCCGAACATCGGGTTCGGGTTGGTTCCGGAAGGTCCTGCAGGTTTTCCGGAACATTTGAGTTTCTGTAAAACGTCCAGAGGAGCCGAACCGACTGGATCCCGATGAGTATTTCCAGGCTTTTATGATAATATTTCACTACGATGCTTTTCCTCCCGCTCTCTCTCTCTCTCCTGTCTCCTCCTCCTCTTCCTCCTCCTCCTCCTCCTCCTCTCTTTGCGCACCAGGCTCTCCCACCCTCGCTCCTCCATTCGCTCACTGCGCTCTCATCCTGGCCGTAGCTTGTGTCTCTGCCTACTCTGTGCGTAAGAGCGCACAGATGGGAATGTTAACGGATGCTCTCCTGAAAACGCGCAATCGGAGCTGCTGAGGGCGGCAGTGGACGGACGTACAGCGGAGCAACTTCCCAAAACTCCACTTCAGCCCGGGGAGATTTCATTTCTGGTCTCCATCCGCGCTCCTGTTTTCTCTTCCGTCTGGATGAGGATCTGCTGGTAAAATGTCGGAAGGCGGCGCGGCGCTGCAGGACTTCTCCGCCCGCCAGCATCGTGCGCCTTTCCGCGTCGCTCCAGGTTTGCTCGTTTCTGCGTGAAGTTGAAGGCGGGAAGCCAGCGCGATGGGGGGAAGATTCTTCCTGCTCGCCTTCCTGTTGCTCAAACTCACGGCTCTGGTGTGCAAGGCGGACGGGGAGCCGGGGCTGCTCGGCGGGTTCGTCATGATCGCCACGTCCAACGGGTCCCGGGAGGAGGACGGCGCGCCGGAGGAGGCGCCGCACACCGAGGAGCAGTGCCGGGGTTACTACGACGTGATGGGCCAGTGGGACCCGCCGTTCGTCTGCAAGACGGGAGACTACCTGTACTGCTGCGGCACCTGTGGCTTCCGCTTCTGCTGCTCCCTGAAACAGTCGCGGCTGGACCAGAGCACCTGCAAAAACTACGACACGCCGGTGTGGATGAAGACCGGCCAGACGCCCTACAAGAAGATGAACAAGATGCACGACAGCACCAAAGACAAGACCAACCTGATCGTCTACATCATCTGCGGCGTGGTGGCCATCATGGCTCTGGTCGGCATCTTCACCAAGCTGGGGCTGGAGAAGGCGCACCGGCCGCAGAGGGAGAACATGTCCAGGTGAGATCCGCTCCTCGCCTCACTTCCGGCCCAAATGGACCGGAACATTCCGGTGGTGAAGCTGAGAGGCAGCCCGGACTGTCCAGACACGTTTTCACCCGGAAACCATTTAGAAATATTCATCATGTTTCTTCATCCATGATTGGACTAGACCAGTTTCACTCTTCATTCAGGTTGATTCAGTTTCTGTCTGCAGAAACACATCAGGTATAAACCCAACAGGAAGTTCATTATGGACACTATTTAAACTTCCTGTTTATGTATGAATGATGTCCTTTCAGGTCAAACTGAGAAACTTTAACCATCCGGTAGAAACGGAGTCCCAACATTTCCCCAAAACACGTTTGGATCCAATCGGCTTCATTTAGTGGGAAAATGATTTTAATCTCTGGCAGAATAATGAGTTTAATTCACTGGTTTCCAGTTCAAATGCATTTTTATTTTTCTACTAGAAAAACCAAATTAATTTGTTTTTGCTTTTTAAGTAGCGACTGAGCAATAATCAGTGTTTTTAGTTTAATTATGTAAAGCACTTTGAAATGCCTTGCTGCTGAAATGTGCTATACAAATACAATTTGATTGATCGATTGATTGAACAACTCAGTCAAACCCACAATAAACCATGATTTATGGTTTTTCTACCAGAAAATGGATGATAAAAGTTTTGGTCTCAACCAGCAGAGAGACTTTATGATTCACTTTATTTGATAATCTGTGGGATGATTTATCGTCCAGAAACAGAATCAGAGGAGTGACGTCAATAAACGAAGCTGAGATTTCAGGTTGGTTTGTTTTTCTGCCAGGATCCAGCAGAACCTTCTGTGTTTTTGGGAAACATCTGAATAAAGTTGCAGGTCGTTCCTCCATGCTGCTGATGCTTGTGCAGAGTAATGTGTAGAGGTTCAGGTGTCCAGCGGCGGCAGTTTGCTCCGCTGAGTTCTTACCAAGCAGCAGCGGCTGCAGCGGCGGCTGCAGCGGCTGCAGCGGCTCAGGTGAGGATGTGCAGAAAACGCCGTGAGGATCATGTTTCAGTTTTTCCACTTTGCTGCACCGCACACTTTGATGAAAAGAAGCATCCAGAGTGAATAATTGAATTAACTCTCTCTCTCTCTCTGTGTGTGTGTGTGTGTGTGTGTGTGTGGCTGGCAGGGCCGTAGCCAGCGTGCTGCAGGGCGGGGGCCCAGGTGAGCCGTTCCGGGGGGAGGAGGCGCTCGGGATTCACTCTCAGCACTTTGTCTCCAGACCGCCAGCCCTCCGTGAGTTTCAACTCCCACTCAGCAGCTCTGCGCGCATATGTGTGTGTGTGTGTGTGTGTGTGTGCGCTAGAAAAACCTGATAACGGGGTGTGTAAGCTGGTGGATTCTGTGGAAAAACGGTTTTGGATTCATCTGAAATCTGATGTCAGATTTTCTCTGTTTCTTTCCTCTGGTTCAGTCCTGATGAGGAGAGTGTGTGTGTGTGTGTGTGTGTGTGTGTGTGTGTGTGCGTGTGAGGCGCTGCTCTGGTTGTGTGTTGGTTATTTTGGGTGTTTTAATGGGGTGATGTAAAGGATCCGGTTTGTTCCTGCCGCGTCTCGTGGGACATTTCAGCTTCTCTCCTCTTTGTGTTTTTAGCAGCGAAGATCAAACAGAAACATGAAAATGCTGTGTGCAGCATTCATGCATGATGCAAACCAAAAACACCTCAAAGCTCCAGACCAGTGGTGCCCAAAGTGGGCCCTGGAGGTCCTGGAGAGCCTGGAGGTCCTGGAGTTCTGGCATCCTGCATGATTTAGTCTCTCCCTGGTTTAACACACCTGGATCCAATGACGGCTCGTTAGAGGCCAAAGGAGAACACTGACCTGCTGAAAAGGTTGTTACCAGCGGGGAGAGAACTAGAACATGCAGGATGCCGGGCCCCAGGCCCCCCAGGGCCCCAGGTCCCCCAGGCCCTCCAGGACCCCCAAGGCCCCCAGGGCCTCCAGGACCCTCAGGACCCACTTTGGGCAGCCCTGCTCCAGACGATCCGAACCGACCCACCAGAATCTGGTTCCTCTTGGTTTTTAGGGTTAAATGTTCGGCTTCATGAATCTGTTCAGATTAAAGACTTCTGGACATTTTGAGGTTAAAGGCTTCAGGTCATCAAACAATGTTTAATCTCACAAAGACAAAGTGAAGCTCATCCACATCAGCTCTGATTTAACCAAACCCGTAGAAACCTAAACAGAACCCGTCTGACAGCACGAAGTCGGCTCAACAGCAAAAATCTCAACAAGCTCAAGAACGCATGAGGAATATTTTCTAAAACAAAGAATAAAAAATGAAATTATTCTGCTAATATCCCGAGGTTCTTCAGCGGCGTCCTCTCGTGAGGTTTTAATGCGCAACTTCAGATTTTTTTGCTGAAATCTAATTTCTTTTTTCGATCCCGTTATGAACTCAACATGACCTTCTGTGAGAACAGCTGGTGACCCCAAAATGACCCTAAAGCGACCTGCACAAGAACACGGCAGCGCTGCGGCAGTAAAGATGGCCGCCGCCTCTGGATGGATTGTAAAGTTGTTGAGAGCGACAGCAGAGGAAGGATTTACTGATTCTGCTGCTGAATTGTGTTGGATAAAATGCGACATTCAGAACCGGCAGCAACACAATGCATTGTTCCATCATCATCATCATCATCAACATCGGGTCCTGAAGCAGCAGTCCCAGAGCATCACTCTACCACCACCATGTGAGACTGTATCCAAGATGTTCTGGTTCTGAAACCTTCTGCTTCCTAAACCCGATCATTCAGGTTCTGATCATTTCACCCAAAACAAAATCTGATCTGTGCCTCTTCCACATGTGGAAATAAATCTGATACTTTTTAAGTCTGAACGTCGCATTTTATCCAACATCACTGACATTTCAGCTGCTAGCGCTAGGCTAGCACGTTAGCTTTGGTTGCATTTACCCAGAATGCCCTGCGCTGTAGTTCACTTCCTGCTTCTGGAGCGGTCTCCGGTCCACTTGGCGTTTACATTCAAACCGAACCCAGACTGAGGTGTGGAGGACCAGAGGTCAGAGGTCAATTAGAGTTCACACCTCACCAACCGGACCAGAGTTTATAGAAAAGTGGACCGGGTCAGAAATCAGTCCTGGGTGATTCAGTGGAGCTGGTTTGTAGTGTTATTGGTGGGGTGTGTAGGTGTGTGTGTGTGTGTGGGTCTCCTGAGGGAGAGATCAGATCTCCAGCTGAAGCAATGGAAGGGGTCACATATTTACATACATGTCAGGCTTTCTCCATTTACAGTGATAAACAGGAAGTAAATATTCTGACCTCATTTCGTCGCCTCTGGTAGAAACGACCTTACAGGAAACATTTAGTCGAAGTTTTATCGTCTCAGACTGACAGAGAAATCCAACATTTAATTTTTTCAATGAGAAAAAACATTACTAACTTTTGTGACATTAATCCCCAACAATTATAAGAAAAATAAAAAATATTTCTGTCAAACTCTCTGTTTCCTGGTCGCAGTTATTTTCTGGGTATTAAGATTTATAATAAATGTTCTCAGACTAAAGGTCTGACTGAGATTTAGTTCCTGTAGTAAAAGGTTTCTGCTCATCTGCCGAGGCGCCGATACTTTAGGAACCCAGAGATGGAGATCAGCTCAGTTCAGGAATATTTATTTATCCCAAACAGAAAATAAACTCAGATCCCCCAACAGTTGATGGTGACGCTCCAGTAGCAGTCAGTGCTGCAGCCGATCCGAAGAGGCCTCTGACTGAAGACTGCTGCTGTATGACATGCTAACAGCTAAACATCCACACAGCAGAGACGTTTCATAGCAACATGTTCTGGATTCAACCAATCAGATCAGAACCAATCAATTAATCAGAACCAATCAATTAATCAGGACTGATCAGAACCAGCGTAGCAGAGCAGCATTAGCGTACCTGCTTCATGTTTCTGTAGCTTCTGCTCATCTCGTCTCTGTAAACTGTTTCCTCCATCATGGTGGCCAAAGCTCATTCAGACCAACGGCGACCCTTTGACCCTCTGATGTGAAACCAGAGCCTGAATAAAAGCCCGACAGTCCGGCGTCTCTTTCACATCCAGCATCAAAGCGGACAGAGACATGAGACATGGAGTCACATCTCCATGGCAACGTCCAGGCCACCGCCGGCCATCGTTGTTGGAGGAAAGGCTTGTGGTCGTCTGTTTCTGTGTCAAACTCGTTTCAAAGCTTTTTCTGTCTGATTGATGTCAGATCCTGAGGCAGGAGCGTCTGAGGAGAATCCAGGCAGCAGGAAACGAACGGAGGAAGCATCACAGTCTCATATTCCCCTCATAATGAAACCAATAATCTCAAATCTGTGAAGTGCTGCTGAGAAAGCGTCTTCCAGCTCAGTAATGTCCTGTAATTGTCACTTAAGGCGTCGCATTAAGAGGTGGGCAGCGACAAACACACACACTCAGTACACACCTGGCAGGAGCAATTACCTCAACAATCTGTTCACATCAGAGGAGAAACACTGAAAGCTGCTGGAACTTTTAGAAAACATCAGTTTACATATTTATTAAAACTGTCAACATTTGTGATGATATGAGACTGATAATCTGTGAGATGATTCAAGATCCTCTGATTTGTCCCAGCGCCGGCTAGAAACAGCAAATCAGAGCCAGGAGGCGGGACTTAGTGCTGTTAAGCGTTGTCCAGCTGTTGCTCCTTTTGTCTGACCACCAGCGCGGCGCTCCGGTTTAGAAATGAGGAGGAAAGGATTTCACCTTCTTCTCTGAAAGGAGCACAAGATTTGCTTCCTGGATTCTTTTTATGCAGTTTTCCGTTAGACCTGGTTCTATTGTGTCCAAAACAACAACATCCACCCAAACCCTCTGATCAACCTGTTCCCCTCCTGGCCTGTGGGGGCGCTGCACCAAGAATCACTGAAGGAAACGACACAAAAACCTCTGAAGACGCTGAGAGCAACTTCCTTCTTCACCAGATGGAAACAAGATGGAGGCATCAGATTTTAGCGGTTGGAGGATTTCTCTTTAGGCTAAAGACCAGGAGACATTTCTGCTGCTAGCGCTAGGCTAGCATGTTAGCTTTGGTTGTATTTACCCAGAATGCCTTGCACTGTAGTCCACTTCCTGCTGTTAGAGCCGTCTCTTCAAACCAAACCAGAGTTTGCTGGTGCGGTGTGAAAACATGGTTCTGATGGTGCTGAATAAAAAAGCAGGACACACTTTTCAGATTCTGATCTGTGAAAAAGTTTCAGTTTTATCAGAATTCACAGTTGAACCTGAAACTTTTACTGGTCTGTTGCATAAAAACCCATCAGTTTGAGGCGTTTCATGTAAACATGGAGACGTTCATGAGGCTCGACGACGTTTCCAGTTTCCAGAGGTAATCACAGGAAGCCCCGCCCCTCAGGAACATTAATCACTGGGTTTCCAGCAGGAAGTCGCGTCCCGCTGCTGACAGCTCATTATGTCGGTGTCTGAGCGCCGAAACGCCGGAGCGAATATTACAGCCATCCATCTTGGGTTCTGGTTTCTCCTGGCCGGCCTTTGGATGAGCCGCTGCTCATCACCGCCGCTTTCTAATTAACTGCAACACTAACTTCTCCAAATCATCGATTCAGACTAATGAGCCGAGCCTCTGCAAATATTGGCGCATTTTCTGCTGCTTGACTTCAATCTGAAAGTTTTAATTAATAATCCTGATGATTATCGGCGCGTTCCTGCTGCTTTCTGAAGCTTCGTGTCGGTTACAGCAGCAGCAAACATAACCCTAACCCATCCGTGTTCATCAGAACGATCCCGGGTTCACAGCGGCTAAAACCCGCAGCATTCACGGCGTTCAGCTCCGACAGGAACACGTCAACACGCTGTAATATGCGGCGCTAAATCCTCCATAATCTGCTGCGTTTCTGGCACACTGCTCATTTTATTCTTTAGACCTCTGTCTGTAAATGCAGACTGACTTTTAAACAAATAAACGGGTTAAAATTCAACGATTAGAACAATTTAATAAACAACTGGTGTTCACGTCTCATAAAAACAAGACTGAAAATTCAGATTTCAGTTTTTATGGTTTAAAAAAACAAAAGTAAAACATCTAAATGTTTGTTATGAACCTTTATCAATTTTTCTTATGAATCTTTATTATTTGAGATTCAGTCTTTAAGTTTATCTATAATGTGATTACTTTTACTGTTGGTACAGTGGCGGCGCTCAGCAGCATGAAAACAACCAGAGAAATTTAATCCAGTATTAGAATCAATTTCTGAGTTAGTTAAATGTTTCGCTCTGAATTAGCTAAAAATGTAGCTTACACACTAAATATTGTGCTCTAAGCTAGGACAACATGTGGGAATAGGAAGTGGACTATCAAAATAAAAGCTGGGTGTTGATGCAGATCTTTAGTAAAACGGCTCAGCTTGTTTTAATGTTGGACCAGAAGAGAGGAAACGATGATGACGATGATGAAGAGGAGACAAAGCAATTTGGAAGACCCAGCTTTTATTTTGGTGGTACAGCAGGTGAATTAGCATATTGCTGCAGTAATAGCTGCTGAAGCCTGCTGGTGTTTGGCGTCTGGTTTCCATGGCGACAGTAATTAGAGGGCGTTGTGTGTGCAGAGTGTTAAAATGGAGGATCGTTTCTCTCCATTCTGCCTCAGCTGAGAGTCAACATGCTCCGTTCGTGGCCCATTCCTGTTACACCAGGCCCGGTTAAACAGAGCGGCTCTGTTCCAGGGCCATGCGGCCCGGGGGCGGCCTGCGGTGCCGCGGCTTGGCGGCTGACGCCAGCAGCCTGAAACCAGGCAGAATCCTCCTGCTCCCTGCTTACAGCTTTTACAAACAAACACCAACAGTTGCTCCCCCCGGGGGCAGAGTGAGCCCCACCTGTTTCTCTCTCCTCTGCCTGCAGGCCTCAGTATGGCCTGGCTCTCTCTTCCTCCCTCCCTCGCTCGCCCATGCATATGGACACACACACAGAGACAGAAGCAGCTCCTGCAGCAGCGTCCTGCCGGTGCTGGCCCAGGAAGGAGGACATGTGGCCGGGGGACACGCACCGCGCCGAAAGCAGGCTCCGCCCCCTGCCTGAGCCCTCAGGCCGGGACGGATCGTCCGGAACCGGACCGGAGCCGGAGCCGATCGTCCGGAACCCGACCGGAGCCGATCACCAGAACCGGATGGAGCCGATCGTCCGGAACCCGACCGGAGCCGATCACCAGAACCGGACCGGAGCCGATCGTCCGGAACCGGACCGGAGCCGATCATCCAGAACCTGACTGGAGTGGATCGCTTTAAATACATTTTAACGTGTTTTTCTAGAAAATTTTAGATTAATCTCCAAATTTAAAAACAAAAAAATTATACCAAATTTTTTGGAGTTCATAGATTTCCAAGATTTTTCCAGAAAATTTCCCAGATTAATCTCAAAATTTCCGAGTTTTTAGCAGGATTTACTCCTTTCTTCCTGTATCTTTAACGCCAATAAGACGTCTTGTGTTAAAATATCCTGACAAAATGTTCTGATGAAACCTTGAATGCTGATCTCATCACTATGAACTATTATTTCTGATCAAACACTAAAATATCTTTGTAGTCGTTAGCAACCAGCTAGTAATTAGCTGCTAACAAGCTAAGCGCTAGTTCAGTCTTTATTTGTTGGTAGCATTGTTGCTCTTTAGACTCCTCTTCTTTCTTTATCAGGAGAAATTGAAACATTTCTGAGAGGAAAAATCTGTTTAATACTCAGAAATGAGAGAAGCTGCAGAGCGTTAATTATTAAATATTCACATCCCCGATGCATTTTGGGACGTTCAGGTAGGAATCTCGCTCAGCTGGAGCACTTTGGATGAAGTCCTGGTTAAATCTGGTCCGGTTCTCGTCTGGATTAGCATCTCAAAGTGTTTACATGAGGACAGCAGCTCTTTCATCCTGCTGCCTTTTATCTGCGCCCAGGCATTTTTGGATCTTATTGGATTTCATCTTGCTGTACCTGAGTCATTTGGTCCGGCTGCATGTTGGGATCGATTTTAATCCTCCCTCAGTCGATCCTCAGCGTCCGTCTTCTGCCTCCGTCCTGCAGCGTCTCACAGCCACAGCTAAAGCTAGAAACCATGTAGCCGCTGTTCCACTAGCTTTATGTAGGTTAGCTTCATGTTAATTAGCTTTATTAACATGAAGCTAATTAACATGAAGCTAACTAGCTTCATGTTAATTAGCCCTATGTATGAAGTAACGACCCAGCATGTCTATCAGCTGGTTCTGCTCCAGCCTGTTGGTACCGGTTCAGCCCGTTGGTACCGGTGCAGCCCGTTGGTACCGGTTCAGCCCGTTGGTACCGGTTCAGCCTGTTGGTACCGGTCCAGTCAGACAGAACCAGCATTCACACGTTTTCTCTGGAGGTTCGTTTATTTTCACAAACTTCCAGAACTGAACCAGAACTCATCAACACTCAGACTGTTTATTGGTCAGAGTATTTCCTGGTTTTAATATAATAATTTATTCCTATTTTTTGATATCAGGGAACATTTTTTCTCATAAATACATTAAATTAATCTAAAACAGTTTTTTCTACAGCGGTGCATTAGCGCCACTGCAGGTAGAAACCAGAAGAGTAACTTTCTCCCAAAAGTTGTGAAAACGCAGAACTTTTGAAATTAATCTCAGAAACTTTCTTTAAAAAAAATACTTGAACAATTTTGACGTTTTTTTAGACTGTTTTTATATTTCCACCGTTCAGAGGAGCAGAAGGGTTCTGATCCGATCGGCCGGCGGTGCTGTCCGGCTTCACTCGGTGTTTCTGCTCCATTAGAGACGATGTATTCCCATCGTTACTACTTTTCCTCTTCATTGTGTAAATAAAGGCCAGTTTGCTCCTGACCTGGCTCTCAGCTCCTGATCCTAATGAAGGGTTTTACCTTCTGATTTCCTTGCGTGTTGCTTTGATTATACTCCTGATTAGGTCGTTGCGATCAGTCCTGCGCTGTGGATCTGGTGTTTCTCTGCTGTAATCACCAGCAGCTCGGCGCCAACGTCGGAGCGTTCGGTTTTTCTTTGCTGATGATTCTTCAGTCTTGATGTTTCTGCTTCCTGTCAGACTGATTAGTTTTCCAAACGAGAGTCGGTTCCGAATGCAAACGATGCCCTGAGAACCTTTTCCTCGCTAACAGATGAAGAAAAGGCTCATGGTGAGAAATTCTGGCCTCAATTTGGATCAGAAAAAATAAAAATACAAAAAATTAAAGGGCCAGTGTCGTTGAAAATCCACCATGTTATAAACACCCCCTCCCCCCCCAGCAGTTTGCTTTGATTCTTTCATGTCTGAGAAATCCTCTAATCTCCATGGTAACCACTCAGTTGTGAAATGCCTGGGTGGACGTAGCCCCGCCTTCAAGTTGCAGCTCCTCCAGACTAGCTAGCAGCAATTAGCAAACATCTGCTGAGCTCATTATAGGAGC
>NW_015117266.1:20069-20553 GCF_001443285.1 Poecilia latipinna
TCTATTTGCATTATTTATATTTTTCTCTTTCTACTAAAAACTGGATGATAAAAGTTTTTATTCTGCTGTTTTGGTTTCAACTGGGCATTTTTTGAAGGACAGTTTTGTTTACAGAAATTCATAGTTTATTTGTTTTGTTGATTTATTTTGGAGATTTAAACTGTCTTCCAGTTCAAGTGTTAAATGCTGATTAGGATTTAAAGTTTATTATTTGAGAATATGTTCCTGCATTATTATGTCATTATTACCGTTATATTACTAGAAATTGGTCTCAAAGCAACTATATTACTGTTTATCGGAATAACTTCCTGGATGGTTTATCGTCCAGAAACATTTGTTATTGTAACAGATCAAGAAAAACAGTTGATTTATTGTTCTAGAAAATGGCCTGGAAAACAGAGCACTGCCCCTTTAAAACAAACTAATCACTTCGCTCTGGGTTACCTCTGGGGTCGGATCATGGCAGCATGGGGCGTCCATAACG
>NW_015117267.1:0-20543 GCF_001443285.1 Poecilia latipinna
ATTATGGTGACACCGCTAATGTCGGACTGGCAAACATGAACACAACCTTCATGCTGTTGTTATATCGAAGTGCTATAGGTGTAACCGAGCCCCCAAGTCGGTTACAACAGCAAGTTCGTGAAACTAAATAAATAAACGAAAGTCCGATGCCAGAGAGGTAAGCTAGCAATATTTTAAAAAAAAGAAAAAAATCAGACGTTCATTCCGTCCATTGCTCTTGATAAATGTCTGCAGTCTTGTGCTACTTGCTTTAACCCTTGTGTGTACGAGGACTGAGGCAAATGATACAAATGATACGGGTGTGTGGTCGGTTGGACCCCATTTGTAAATACAAGGGTTAAGCCGTACGGCCATTGTGGATATAACAAAAAAATGGAGTAAATTCCCGCCAAAAAATTCAGATTTTGAAATTAATCTCGGAAATTTCTTTGAAAAATCTTTGACATTTCTGATTTTGAAAAGAAGATTAAGATAACTATCAGATTTAGAAAAAAATTAACATTTTTGACTTTTGAAACTCTAAAAAATTCTGAGTTTTTTGGCAAAAATTTACTCCTATTTTATTACTTGTATGTACAATGACCCAAAACCGTCATAATAGCTTGATGGTTGTGGCAATAAAAAAAAAACTATGCAAATGTGTTAAGACTGGATTGCCCTTGGTGGCCATGAAAGCAATGGCAATGGCCACTTTGTCTTATTTTGACATTCAGGTTTATGCCTCTTCCATCCAAAGAGCGCTTCATGCTGAATCCCACACACACATCTTAAATCTTCCTGTTATTTGATGTTAGGTTGAAACACCAGTCTCTGAAAAATTAGACAGTAAAAGGGCTTCAGAGAATTTTTTTCCAAATTCAGTTAACTTTAAAGCGTGTTTAAAGCTAAAGTGAAACTGACGAAACAGCTCTATGTGGTTTTTGTGTTTTTCGTCACTCTGCCGTGGTTTTGGTGAATACATTTAATTTTCCATTCTCTGCTTCTGTTTATTTCCTCATATTTTCTCAAATGCAGAATTTTATACTCAAATGTAACTGAGTACACTGCAAAAACACAAAATCTTAAGTATTTTTGTTTACTTTCTAGTCCAAATATTTTAGATCACTTGACATAAGACTTACAAGTGTCTTTCTAGGAAGATATAGGAGATTGTTTTACACCAATAATTTCTTAATATTAGTGAAGAAGTACCAGTTTTGCTGGCAGATTATTTCACTAATGGAAAAATATTTTGTTATAAGTGTAGGAATCTGCCAGTATATTAACATATAATATTAAGGAATTATTTACTTAAACCAAGCTCCTATGTTTTACTGAAAAGTTACTTGCAAATTAGTTTTGTCTTATTTCTAGTGTACTAAACTATTTAAACTAGAAACTAGTCAAAAAATATTTTGCTGTGTAACTGTAACCCAACTGTGGTCATGAGAAGGTAGATACTCGAGTACTGCGAGCAAATAAAGAAATAAACGGTGTCGAAAAAACATGAAGAGATCCTAAGAAGAACTGAGCTAAAGTAAATCTTGCGGATCAAAAAAATAAAGAGGTAAAAACAATACTTTCCTGGAGATGGTTGTTCTGGTTAAAGCAAACATACAACTTCAGAATCAACTGTGTAAAACAACATAATATTAAAACAGCAACACGCCCACACAGCGCTTTAGCAGCTTGACCAAACTTGAGAAACATTTCATCGTTTTTCTGAAGGTCCACATGATGCAACTGCAAAGCCAATGATGCAAACTGAACTGTTGCAGCAGTGGCATCTTCTGATACTACTGCAAGGTAAACTGCTGCAGAGGCATTTTATGCATGCTGCTGCTGGTGCAAAATAAAGTGCGCTCTCCACCATAGGACGTGAATATAACATAATTTGAATAACCTATATTTCCTCACGAAGTAGATCATGTCATGTTGTTTGTTGCAAACAGCTTCGTGGGCCAACTCGTTTTAGTGTGTTTTCAAGTTTTTATTAGTTATTATTAGTTAAATATTAGTCTTAGTTTAAATTTTATTAGTCATAGTAGCTGTTTTATTTTTTTCATATTTTGGTTAATTTTAGGTGCAAATTTCAAAAAGGTCAAAGTATTGAATTGTGATTATGTAAACATTGAGTAATGAATACTCAAAAGAAGAGGCCATTTTCAAAAATATATTCAACTGTTGTTGAACAACAACTGACTCTGGTGTTTTCTCCCTATTGAAATAATAAATAGATAAACATACTTTGAATCTATTCAAGGTTTGAACCTGTTTTCCTATGAAAACAAAGGACATTTTATGTATAAGTTCATTTAGTTTTAATTTTAAAAATGCATGCTATAGTTGCAGTTTGTTATAGTTTTTTTAATTACTGTTTTTATTTCTGTTAAAAAAAGTTTTAATTTCAGTTTTTGTTATTTTATTAGTATTAAAAAATACTAATTGTTAACTATTATAGTATTATAGTTAACTACAATAGCCTTGATTCCCAGTAGTTGGAGTACATGTTGTTCTCATCTGTTTGTAGCTCTGTTGACTTTATTTTGCTCATATTTTGGATGAAGTTTGATGGTTAATTAGGAATTATGGAAGTTTTACCTTTCACATTTTTTAAATCTAAAAAACTGATTGTTTCCCAGTGCCTCTACATGTTGTCCCACATATTCCCCAGACTTTTCAGAAATGACTGTATGCACACCTAGAGACAGAAAATTAGACTTTTACAAATTAACATTCTCACATTTACAGTTATGAAAGAAGCAGGGTAGGTGTAATTCACAAACTACCGACAATCAGATTCCCCCACAGTTGAAAATGCAAAACTGACACAACTTCCAATGATGCAAAGGATACAAGAAGCACCCACTTCTTGTAAATGACATTAAATGACATTTTTCATTTAATGGACAAAGCTAACAAAATGTCACCCATAAACTCTGATCAGACCTTTTAAAGTCATTTAGAACCACAAGATTCAGAAAATAAAAATTCAGGAAACATTTACAGTCCTGTCTTCTATTAAGAAACATGTTCAAACTTTGTTGGCATTTTCTGCTCAATAACCAAACTACTATTAGCAATACAAGCTAGAAACTTTGAACAACTTTGAATCTTGTGGATTAATCCATAGCCGTTTGAACATTTACTGTTGTGGCTATTTGTCCATGAAAACCAACAAACTTAAAAGTGATCAAACTAAAGGTGACTATTAACGGTCATCGTTGGTTCTGGTTTTTGCAGAACAAAACAGGCAGACGTTGACGCTGCTCTGTCTTGTAGCTCAGCTGAATAAGCGCTTTCAGATGAAACTTCAGGATCTTTTAGAGTATTTACTTTTCAAATTAACTTAAGTAGCTTGTCAAATGTTTATATTCAAACCAGGATAGCATAATGTGCATTTTCAATCCCACACCAGACTCTGTTTGGACCGTTCACACTCTGGTATAGCTCCGCCATCTTGATTCCTGTACCAATGGTGCCGCTGATGGAAAATGACCAGTGGCGCCCCCTACTGGTTGGCGACCAAACTACAACACCTAAAGACTGTTCATGTGGAGGTTATCAGTTAACCGTTGGAAACTAATTTTAATCTAATAAACCGTTAATTGACACTTAATCGTAAGATTAATTATTTACATCCCTCACCATTGATTTAGTGATATACAAACTGCCAGAAGTACAACTGACTTTATCACTTTCAAACATGTCAGTTGGATGAAATAATAAAATGACGTTAAAGGGAGGTAACATCCTCCTTTTAACATTATTTTATTATTTCATGTACACTTTCACAAGAGGTGTTTTAAGTTTATTCCTCTTTTTTCAGCCGATCAACATCCGTGTTACTCTAGAGACTCTGTGGTTGACGCTGTGGGCGGTTTCAGACCACCTCTTCAGGTCGTCAAGAGACAGCATCATCATCATTGTCATCATCATAACTCATGATCAGGTCAGGTGGATCAGTTGATAAACTGGGTTGATGTAGCCGCCAGAGTCCACCAGCATAACTTGATGTTGAATAGTCCAATTTAGAAAGTCTTTTTAGATATATAGAGATTAATATCAACAAATATTAACATTTCATTGTATAGATAAAAACATTTCTGGTTTGGATCATTTTAAATTACTAACCAGCTTCTGATAACTTGGGATCCTCCACCTTTCTGCAGAGGAGTTTCTCTCTTTAGTTCAGCTAAAAATATCATTATTTTGAGCTTCTAACATTCCAACACAACTTATTTATAATTTTTAATAAAGATTTACTCCATTAAATCTGTTATATTTTAAAGAACCCCAATTTTAATTCTGTGTTTAAGTTTTGTAATAAAATCTTTGCTAAAAAAAAGTACCAATACATTTTTTTACAGGATGTTAATATTTGTCGAGACTGATGTAATAACAACTCAAAGAAAAATAGATCTAAACAATATTACTAGAACTTTTAGTGTCATTCTTTTGTGGAAACTCAATGCAATCATTCCATGAAAAAATACTAAATACTGCAAGTTATCATGATATCTATTTTAAAAATACTTGGTTCTTTATTATTTTTAGCCAAAGGTAGTAAGAGATATTGGGACCATTGCAGAATGTCCATAGACCCACCTGTGGTCCCAGAACCACAGGTTGAAGACCCCTGGATTAGGTTTACCTGAGAGCAAAGTGATTTCTTCACCACAATCTGACATTTTTCTGTCACAGGAAGAGGAAACTAATAATAACCTCACAGAACTTCACTTCAAACAAATCAGACTGCTTCCTGTCCTTTTAATAACCTGCTAATCTGAAAATAAAAACTCTATTTTTGACAAAGAAATGGATGAAAACTATGACGTGCAAACTCTCCTTTATTCACACTGACTTTAAATGGTCCAAGCTGAGTTACTATGAAGAAAAAAAGCATGATTAAATTATAATGAACATGTTGCAACGTGAATAGTCATAAATTATGGCATCATCTAAAATCTATGGAGATGCAGAATGAAAACATTTTTTTATTTTCCAAGACTAATCAACTGAACGCAGGTAACTATTTCAAATCATATTTATCATCTGTCTTCATTTAAACATAATTAATAGCTGATTTTAAAATTATATTTAAATAACAGCTATTTTACTGTCATTTTTGGTGACATATTGTTTAATTTGAATTTCAATTTCTTCATGCTCATCGGTGCCATTTTCAAAACACGAACAGAAAGAAAAGATTGTTATTCAAGAATATTTAATTAAAATTTATAGAGGGAAAGGGGAGAAAGTGAGACAGGAAGGTTGCTAGCAAGTGCAGAATGTGGTTTCCTTTGCCGTTGACGTCAGCTTCCTGTTTGTGTTAAATCGGGCTCAGCCGAGGCATCGTGTCCCTGTCTTCCATTCTCATTCTCAGCTGTCCTCATTTGCTCCGTTTTCCTTAATTTATCTTCATTCATAGAAAACAGTCGATACTATGAGCTTAAATCCAACAATGACACACGAGGAAGTTAAAAACTGGAGCGTAGTGATGAATTATTTGGTACAATTGTTGCAGTTCTCCTTTAATTAACATTTTCTCTACTTCTCTCAGGTCTTTTAAGCCAAATATCAAAGAACATTAAAAGATGCCAATCTTACTCCAACACACAAAACAATACAGAATTTAATTGTGGTTGGATCTCAAAATGTATATGTCTTGGACTCCTGTTTATTAAAGTTTAGCACTTACACGATCATAATACATAAGTCAACAAATAAAATATGTAAACATTCATGTTTGATCAGTTAGAATGTCTGTTCCAATGAGGTTTCTTTGAAAATAACCTTTAAGCAGTTATTAAACACACTTTTCATTAAAACTGAAGTATGAAATGTTTACTTTTTGTCCCCCACATATTTGGTAATACTGTCATTGTGTTGACAGTATTATAATCTGTGAAAAATCGGTCTCCTCCACCTTCCTGAGCTACAATTGCTTCTGAAGAAATGCACCGCTCTGACAGAAATCAATCAATCAGAGCCAGGAGGCGGGTCTTAGCGCTGTCAATCACTCTAGGGAACATTCTGGTAAAAGTGCTAATGATGGAGAAACAATTTACTGTGACAGGAAAACAGTATATCCACCATTGTCAGTGTCCATGCTAACTAGCATTATCATTCTGCTATGGGAAGATTCTGGAAAGAGCAAGAGGGAGCATGAGCTGATTGACAGCGCTAAGACCCGCCTCCTGGCTCATGATTGGTTGTTTCCAGCTGAGCATTGAAAACAGAGGATTTCCTTTTTTTCAATTGATCTGTTTTATGTTATCCTGTCACAACATTTACAGGTTTAACAAATGTGTCAGAAAATATATTTTTCATTAATACTTTGGCTTTAACCCTACATTTCTGCATTAAAATTTTTTTTTATTATTGCTCTGGTGTAAAATTCTGATTTTAATTTCTTCATTAGCTGTAAGCAGAAAATCATCATAATTATCAAAAATAAAGACATCAATGTGTGTAATTAAGCTATATAATGTACTAATATACTATATAATGTAATGCTGTGCTCTTGACAAATTGTTGCTGATTAAAAAAAAGTAACAGTGGTTTTGTGAAGGTAATGGGGAAAAAAACCACATCAAAAAATATGTTGTGGCGTTTGCCTGTTGTTGACCCTTCCAGGCCACCATAATAATCTGCTATACTCTTTTTAACTTGTATATTATGAAGATTACATTCAAAGAAATATAAACACAACACAGTTATGTAGGGTTTTATTTTGACACATTTTCACAATTTTCTGTTTTGCTGCATTTCATTATAACTAATACTGATATTAAGAAGAGTCACGCTACACTTTAAGCTCAATTTATATAAAAGGTAAAGTAAATTTAAATAATTAAAAATATCACATGATGTAAGCCTTTTCTCAGTAAAGTGTCCAAATTATAAAGATTTATCACAGTAAAGGTCACTTATCTTATAGGAGATGCTGTAGTGAATATATAATTAAATACATTTAAGAAAATCTGGGGTTATTATGACAAATTATTTCTATTTTTCTTCCATATTTTGAGTATTAATTTATTTTATCTCTAGAGCATTTTGCCACAGCTGTCGCTTTTCATAAGTAAAGTAGTTTTAACTCAAACTGTCAGTTGGCCAATCAGAAGTTTCCAAAGTCATGACGTCATCACTGGGCTCCCCCACATTATTTAAAGAGACAGTAAACATTCTGTATGAAACGTCATCATTTTTAAGACATAACAAATAAATCTAACAGTTTCTTTCCTCCATTTTTGTGGAACTTAACAAATAAAAATAATTTTGTTGATTCTGACTGACCTGACCTTTGATCTGGTTTAACTTGAGACTTTAAGAAAAAACATTTGTGTGTTTTCTGTTTCATTGCTGTCTCTGTTAATAAAGTTCAGTCAAAACTTAAAGAAAAAGGCTAAGCTCAGAGCTTTGCTTTGAAAGTAGGTGAAATTATATTAAAAAGATCATGTTGGTTTTGTTGAATTACTTACATTAATCTATGTAATTATGATAATTATTTATGTAATTTTTGTATTTATGTAATTATGATTATCATGCAGGATAAATCGGTGTCTTTGTGGAGCAGTAAAGAAAGCACTCCAACTTCTTTCAACAACATTTGGAGAACTTCACATGTTTTATTGTGGTTTCCATTTATATAGTTTGTGATCATTTACCCAGTTAAGTATGGGGGGCCGTTTGTCAACTAACTATCAAACTTTATTTGATAGTTAGTTGACAGTCGGAAGTTAGCAGCAATAATTCAGGTTATTTAGCCTGTCAATGAGAGGGGCTAAAAATACAGTTAGACCAGAAGATACTTACTTATACTTATCTAGCAACTATGAATAGGAGTATCTAGTTACTTTGGAACAACATTATTAGCTTTTTCTTTTGGTTCTTCCTTTGGTTTGTTATTTTGTTCGTACTTCCTTTTAATTCTTGTAAAGCACTTTGCATTGCCTTGTTGCTGAAAATGTGCTATATAAATAAAATCACCTTTACCTTTTACATTTTAGTGAGCTGACCATTTAGTTTAAAGTTAAGTAGCCAGCTTTAAAGACAAAGCTAAATATTAAGTTTAACGTTAAACATTTACCATTAACTTCAGAGATAAATATAAAGCTAATATTCACTTGCTAATAGTTGAGATTGGCATGTGAATTTCCAGTATAGAGCAAATTCACATGCCAGTTAACAAGCATAGTAATTAGTTTGCTAACTAAATGTTTAGCTTTAACCTAAATATTTACATCATAGCTAAGTATTGAAAGTATTGAGTTCAAAGCTAAATATTTAGCTTCAAGTTAAATACTTAGCTCTCAGCTAATTATTTTGCTAACAAAATATTTATTTTTTTAAGGTTGTATTGGCTCTAGTGGCCTTTATTTGATAGTTAGTTGACAGGAAGGTGGGTAGCGAGAGAGGGGGAAGACATGCAGCAAGGGTCACCAGGCCGGGAATTGAGCCTGTGACAGCTGCGTTGAGGACTGAGGCCTCCATATGTGGGTTGTGCTTAACCCCTGCGCCACCACAGCTAACAAAATACTTCGAGATAGATATTTAATTTGTAAACTACATATTTAGCTTAGCTAAATACACTGCTCAAAAAAATAAAGGGAACACTCAAATAACACATCCTAGATCTGAATGAATGAAATATTCTCATTGAATATTTTGTTCTGTACAAAGTTGAATGTGCCGACAACAAAATCACACAAAAATCATCAATGGAAATCAAATTTATTAACCAATGGAGGCCTGGATTTGGAGCCACACACAAAATTAAAGTGAAATGTTCCCCTTATTTTTTTGAGCAGTATATTTAGTTACCAACTGAATGCTTAGCTTCAAACTAAATATTTAGTTGGGAGCCAATAATTTAGTTTGAAGCTAAATATTTAGGTTGCTAATTAAATGTTTGGTTTGATGCTAAGTGTTTTGCTAACAAAATATTTAGTCTGATAAAATATTTAGATTGCTAATTAAATATTTAGTTTCAAATTCTGACATTTATAAATGAATAGTGAAAATGTGACTGGAAAAATGAACTCCCAATTTTTTTCCTCTGATGACAGGCTAAATAACTGACATTAATGCTCTTAATTTCTGACTGTGTAACTCTACAAATGGCGCCTCACAGTTAGGAACCTATTTGGGTAACAAAGAAAAGTAATCTTTTCACTTTGTCCATTTAAAAGTATGAACAGGAAAATGTTTTGGAGACTAGAATAATTCGGTTAAAACAGCTTTGACAACACCATTGAAAACAACAAACCCACCAGTCATGAAGTAGCAGATAGAGTTAAGTCTAATGTCCTTTGTTCAAGCAGACGATCGACTAACACACACAGATACACAGAAGACTGAATATTTAGAGTCTGGCTTAAGGGAAGATTAAACACCATCTACATGCCACACTGGGACTGCTGCCGGTGTCTCCGAACGCTACACATCTGGCTAAAGGACTGTCCACAGCGGGAGCAGCTGTAGGGTTTCTCCTGTGTGTGAACTGTGCGGTGCCTTTTCAGGTGACTTGAAGAGATGAAGCTTTTCCCACACAGTGTACAGCGGTAGCGTCTCTCACCAGTGTGGACAAGAAGGTGGACCCTCAGGTTGTTAGGCTGGGCGAACCCTTTCCCACAGTGGGGGCAGGTGTACGGTCTCTCCCCCGTGTGAATCTGCTGGTGCTGCTCCAGGGCAGCAGCGTTTGGGAAGACGAGCCGGCACACCGCGCACACCAGCAGCTCCTTATTAAACGCAGCGCCGTTCCTGGGCGGCCGCCGCTGGTTAGGTGGTCTAGCTGCAGAACCTGTGCAGTGGGAGGGCGGAGGAGGATGTGGAGCGGCGATGACGGCAGCCATGTCGAAAGATGGCGCAAAAGCAGCCACTTCATGAGTGACGGCCATTGGACCGTCTATAGCGTCTGCCTCTCCCTGCGAAGGAAAGGAGGACAAAGCATGTGCAGAGTTTGTGTTCCCCAAACCCAGGTGTGCAACTGCATAAGCTGCACCAAGATGACTGACCCGCTCCTGCATCCAGGCCAGATCCAGGTCCAAGTTAGGGTCAGCGCTGGGTTCTTCTGACTTCACAGCAGCTGCCAAATTAGAAGGATGAAGGCTGTCATTTGTAGTTTCCTCTGGCTTCATTTCGCTGCCTGGAAGGCACTCGGTAAACTCCCTGCTAACGGGGCTTTGAACGCCAACGCTGCCGGCGGGAAAACTGCTGCTCAAAGGTTTCATGGCCTTCCGTTTTGCTCGAGGTCTGAAGGTCAGATCTATTGTGGCGTCAGTGGGAGACGGAGAAGACTGCGAGGAGGACAGCAAGGTGCTGGTACTGGTGTCAGTGACGATATCAGCAGGAGGAGGTTCTTCACTCTCATCCCGGGCTGAAAAAGGACAGAAAGAGAAAGAAGTTCTCTAAGTAAAATGGATCCACAATGCACATTCACCTCTGGAGTTTCAAGTTTACATTTTCTGACTAAATAATTCATAGGAAACAATCACAATTCTCAAAAAAGCATACTTTGTTACAGTTCATATAAACTCTTAACATAAATTTGCTATAATTGGCAGCAAAGTCTTGTTTTCTTTGATTTCCCATAAGAAGCAAAATCTAAAAATGTAAAAAACAAAAAAAAAAGCAGCAACATTATTGTCAGGATCAAAGGTCCTGGAAAAATCAGTAAAAACCAATCAGAAGCAGCTAAAACTACGATGGGAGGACATCTCACCAGAAGAAAGGTCGCCACAGTCGGTGCTGATGTTGACCTCCACCTTCACATCCAGGCTGCAGCTTTCTCGCTCCTTTTTCACCTGTTTCTGCAAGGCTAGCTTAGCTTCTTCTTGCTGGAATACAGTAAATAAACCAAATAAATAAACTATTTATTTGTTAGTGAACATAGAATATAATTGGATGTGTTGTATGAATGGATTAAATAGAATAGAAAATGTTAGTTTTCATCGTACAGGACACAGTATTTAGATTATCGATACTGTAGACTGATAAACATAACTGTGAAGGTACATTTTGGAAACTGTAAGATAATAGTAACATAAAGGACAAATTATATGTATTCCAGACTGAAATGTACAATGTGTATACTGGAGGAGTCAGTTTTATGTTTGATTAGTGTATATATTTTTATTTTGTTACTAATATTATTGATGCGTTGTTTACACTGTAAAACATTTGAAGGTGGTTTAACTTGAAAATGAAAGTCCACCTGCTGCCTTGAAGATCCAATTTAAGTCACAAGAAAATTGTTTTGGTTTTGACTCAAATTAAAGTTCATGAAGTTGATTTAACAAGAGACAAGTTTTCTAAACAGTTTTTTAAGTTTGTTAATCTTGAATTTTGAGTTTTAACTTAATGCTGCGATTTAAACCAAATAATTATTTCACAATATGCAAGAAAATAATCTGCCCCGGTTAAAGGTCACATTTCTCTATTATTTTACTCACATTATCAAGATAAAATAACTACTTATTTTGCTTTAAATTCTTGTTTCAAATTGCATGAACAAAATTTCTGATCTGATAATGAACTTTATCAGAGGTTCAAAATCTAAAACTTGTTAAATTTATTTGACTTAAAGAGTAGAAGATAGTCGACACAAATGTGGCTCAAATGTTTTACAGTGTACGTATTGAAAATAATAACTTGAAGAAAACTTTAAAACTTGACCGTTTCTTCTGTTTACTTCTAAAACAATAAATATTGTCTAAATTTCTATTGATCAAATACAGCACTTAAAATATATAGAAATGTTTTTGTATAGTTTATTGTTTAACTTCAATCACTGCTGGTCTTAATGTCATGTAAAAATAAGACATTTATTGATCACAGCATATACTGACAGGTAAATCTAGGAGATGGTAGTAGAAATAAAACAAACCATCATGCTTCCACCACCGTGCTTTACATTAAGTAAAATGTCTCCCAGTTAGCTGCTTTCTTATAAACTCTTCGGTTCTCATTAAAGTATTTTTGTTTGTTGTTTTATTTAGTTGTGTTATAAATGCTTGAACTGTTTCTTTTATGATAAGTGGCGACAATTTGTGAATCACGTGATGATATTTTGGGCTACGAGTGTATATAATGTCAATTTAAGAATAATATTTCTTAATTCTTTGTGATTTTCCATTGAATATTGTTTTTTTCTCTCAACAATAGTTGGACATCTTTATTTTAAATTCCAATTTATATTTACCTGTGAGACATGATGAAATGTTACGTCTTCAGATGCTGCAGGAAGAGGCGCCAGCAGAGGCTGATGGTTGCCAGAAACTGAAAAATATGACATAAAACTGTATTATGCATTATTCTTTACCAAAAAAAAAAAAGCTACTCCTTTAATGCATGACTTGGTTTTCAGTCAGGTTTGCCTGAAGTTGTTCTGGACCATCATTTTTTAGGTTTTGAGATCATCACAGAAAAGGTCTACAGGTTTGGTTCTGTTAAAAAATAATGCTACAAATCAAATATATATAATCTACCACTTTCTCTCTTTAAAAACTCCTGCTCTTTCTAAAACAACGCCTTCAGGAAACATTTACATTGGCCAGAGTTTTTGTTATCGTTCGTTTTTACTGCTTTTAAATGGAGAGAAATTAAAATTCTCCTGCTCTTTTGTTTGTCCAACAGTGACACCTTGTGGTCATTTTGAATAACGGTATATTTCTTCGTGGGTTTTATGGACTGCTGAAATGAAGGAACTAGAGGGAAATTCTTAAAATAACGTCGTTGGAAAGCAGAATGAGGTAAATATGCACAATTGTGTTTTGTGATAAGACATGTTGTTTATTTAATAAGTGGTATCATGTCTTCGGTTATTTTGTTTAAGAAGGAAAACTGCGTGCTGAAAAATTAAGGACAATACATATTGTTTTTTATGAACATTAATAGCTTTATTTTATTTAAGGGAAATATAATGTTTTATTTTCTATTTGTTTTGAAAGACACTCAATGACTATTTCATTTATATTACATCATGATTAAGCCTTGGAAATTGTTTTATTGGGTTAAACATCTCCAACAATTCTGTTTCTTTTCCTCTTATGCTACAGTTTTCACAGTATCTGTTCAGTTTATCAGATATCATAGCTACATGTAGACAAGGACTTAGAGCAGGGTGTCCACAATGCCATTTGCAGCCTCTGAACGATTTCGGCCGGCCCTTGATCTCAATTCAAGAATGTCTTAATTTTGCTTTGCCGGGCAAATGGAAAAATATAAAGTCCAACACAGAGTACTCATCCAGGTTTCTGTTTTGAATGTATTTTAGTAAAAAGAGACAAAAAAATAAAAAAAAACACAAAAACTCCAGTGGTATTTACTAAAATGCAGACTTGGGCACAATCATTTAAGAAACTTTGCAAAATAAATCAAGAGTGAGCCATGTCTAGTTCTTGTTGATAAAAGGACACAAAAAATAAATAAAAATAAGATGAACTTTAAAAATGTTGGATATGGTTTGCTGTTTTTTTGTTTAATCTGGAAAACCTGCAAGAGCATTTTATGTTTGAAATCTACAATTCAATAAAATATTGTGTATATTTTATACCCACCTTTATTTATTTTTCCAAAATTTGATATTTTTGGCCAGATTGTCAAAAAGTTTGGACACCACTGCCTTGGAGTAAACTAGGAATGACGAAGCATCCAGTGTTGATATATTGGTATGGGGGGGCCCTAAATTAAGATTTGCTCAGGCCCCCAAAAAGGCTTTGGTCGGCCCTGGTGGAGGGGGATTCTGGAAGCCACGCCCACTGAGCGTCAGCCTCAGACAGCTGTTGTCACCAGTTGATCTCTCACACCAATAAGCTCGTCTGGGATTCACAGTCATCCCCATCCCCATCCTGACATAACCCCAAACCTCTCCTCTAATCCTGCTCATTCACACACCAACGGTCCCACCGGCGCCATCTCCGTCCGTTTACCTTCTCCAGGCTTCAAATGGACGGCGTACATTTCCTCCCGCTGGCGGCTCCTCCTCAGCCTCTTCTCGCAGCTCCTCATCTTCACGTCCATTTCCTGCAGCCTCTGCCGCAGGGCATCGTTCTCCTTCTGGCTCTTGTCAAGCTCCAGGTCCATCTGGGAGCGCAGAGCCGCATAGCCAGCGTCCACCAGTTTGCAGATTTCCACCACCGCCGAATTGGCCAAAATCTCTATTACCGAGGCGATTTGCGCCTGGAAGCCCAGACAGTCCTCCATCATCCCCAGCGGTCTTCCTGGTGCCGTCTGGATGGACTCATACAGACAAAACCAGCCTGCTTCTTCCAGTTAAAGTGTCTGCTGTTTTTAAACTGTCATGTTCCGATTCCCGGCAAGGCGCGCATGCGCAGACATGAGACGTTAGAAACGAACAGGAATGCGTCACAAATGAATAAGTGACAAGTTTGAATTATTGGTGATACGCTAGATAATTTTTATTCGACGAATATATAAAATACTACGACGGCGCATTAGAGACATTGTAGATAGAAAAAAATGAGTCAATTTCTGCCAAAAATGTACAAGAAATTTTGAGATTCATCTATTAAATTTTCTAAAGAAAAAAGATAAAGGAAAACTTCTGAGTTTGTAAAAGTCAAGAATTAAAAAATAACTCCGAAATTTTTAGATTAATCTGAAAGATGTTCTAGAAAAATAAAAAAATTAAATAAAGTCAGAATTTTTAGGAAAAGTTTGGAATTCTGGGAAAAAAGTTAAAATTCAGAGAAAAGTCAGAATTCTGAGATTAAAATCTGAATTTTGAAAAAGAAAGTATGAGTTCTGAGGTTTAAGTAAAATTTTTGGAAAGAAATCTGAATTTTGAGGGGGAAAAAATTAAATTTGCAAGAAAAAAACTCAAATTTTGAGATTAATCTGAAAAATTTGCAAGAATTTTTTTTCTGAGGGCAAAAGATAAAAATTAGATGAAAAGTCAGGATTCTGAAAAAAGTTACAATTCTCAGGTTAAAATCAAAATTTTGAGAAAAATAAAATCAGAATTTTGAGAAAAAATAACAAATCTGAGAACAAAAAACATTCTAAGAAAAAAATTCACAATTCTGAGATTAAACTCAGAAATTTATTTGTTTGTACTTTGGGGGTCCTAATCCTATTAGGATTCAGAGTCAGACTGAGAGCTAAATTATCTGGTTAGGCAGAGTATCTTAACAATAATAATTAATAATAATCTAAATTTTGTGTCTTACCAGTTTGATTAAACTGATTTCACATATTATGTAAATGAAAATGCAAAACAAAATAAATCCAGACATATTTATAACATTTAGATCTTTTTATTAACATTTTGTTTGCATTCAGCTGTTGAGTGAAGAAAAGGCAGCAAAATTCAAAGCTTAACCAACTGAATACTTTGGTGCAGGAAGCGTTTCACAATATTAAATCAGTGTCTTGTAAACTGGACAGATAAAGATTTTAAAGTACGAAAAAGCAACATGGAGGCATTCATCACTGCTTTCTGCTCCTCCTGTAGTTTGCGTTCACCTCTTTCTCAGACATTCATCGACAACAAAAGGAACTGGAAATGAGGAAAAAATGCAGGTAAATCAACTTGATTTGTCGCTAAATCAAATTTAAATTTGATTTCAGCCGGAGTTATGTGAGGGTTTTTACCTGCATTATGTTCATTCTTACTCTTCCCCTGTTGTGTTCATCCAGGGCCTGGAAAACTCCTAAATAAGAAACACAATTCAGTCTAAATTAAGGTTACTATAGTTAGCTACAAAAACAAAACAACAAAAATAAACTAAAATAAACTAGTGACTAATGGGAAAAATAACCAGTTTCCTTCTGGCGTCACTTACGCCAGCAAACAAAATGGCAACAGAAAAGGTTGGGTGAAAACGCCAGAGTCAACAATAACTAATAATTTGAAAATTTTATCTTCTGTTAAGTGTTCTTTATCCAATTAATGTTTTCATAATCACCATGCAATACTTTAATTTTAATTCTGCACCTAAAAATTAATTAAAATTATGAAATAGATAAAACTACAAACTAAAACTAAGCAATAATAACTAATAAAAACTAGAAAACACACTTTAAAAACTGAATTAGACAAAAAGTTACCAAAACAAAACAAAAAAAACCTATTATAACTCTGGTCTGAATTGTGGCAAATCAAAAACATTCATCAGGGATTAATATTGTTCAATCATAAATGTTGATTTTTACTGCTGTCTCTAATGAATAAGTTAATTTTTTTAACGTACTGAACATGTTCTCCAGACGGACGATGCAGGTGAGGTAGTCGTCAAAGTCGATGTCGTAGTTATCGTCTGCGAACCTCAAGCCAATCAGCTGCAGCAGCTGGTTGTTCAGGTTCATACCTGCATGAACCCAAGCAGAGTTTAGACGTGACCCGTCACTTCATGTAATGAGATCCACTTCAACAATAAGTCGCACATTTTCTGGGCTTTCAGATTTTAACTGGAAGGGTCGTAGAAAAGTCTCTCAGAAAACTTCATGAAAGTCCATATAAAAATATTGTTCCTAAAAATGCATCCTAAACAAATCAGAACTAAAAACCTACCAGAATCCATCTAACCAGTAATATCATATTATTGTTTTCTAAAATTTACTCTCAGTCCTTCTTTGACAGAAAAACAACTTTGTAAAATCCAGGCCCTTCTTTTACGCCTCACTTTGTTCTCCTCCCATCTTCCTGCGGGAGGCAAAACTGACTAGCATTGGTTTTAGCTGTCAAGTTGTCAACATAACGCGCCAAATCTTAAATGTACGCATGATATATAAAAGAAAAAGAGACGCAGCGCTTTGCTACTTGTCAAAAATTCGACAACTAGATAACTAGGAAAAAGTTTTAACAAAACAAAAATAATGACTGAGAGGGAGGTTAGTTATGCTAGCTTGACTTTGACAACTTAACATTTAGATGTGCTGTGGAATCCGGTCTGTTTCGGTTCAGTGACAAAATAAAAAGGTGGCCTACACACCAACTCTGACAGATCATCAATAGAGAGCAGGTGTTTAAATGAGCTAATCTACCACAGCGGTCACTTATTAATAATCACAAAATAAACATCAAGCCTAAAACATGAAGCTGTAACGGACTGAATGTCTGTTCATTGTGTTGTTGGAGACTTTCACGTCTCCAGTTAAGGTTCACTGATGCAGGAGATTCCAGAAGAATCAGTGAGTTAAAACCAACCAAAGTTTATTAAAAATACAAGATATATCTTGGATATCCACTCAAGCACCAAACATGCAAAGAGTTATCCAAAGGCAAAGAGATCTGAAGTTTCCCCCAATGACTGTCTCACTGTGCTCTGCAGATCAAACCCCGCCCTGCTCAGAGCAGGCTCAGCCTTTTGTTTTAAGGCCAGCAGTCATAAAAGGTTTTATTGAAGCTACAGAGAAAAGATGACCACTTTGAAGCAAACAGCTTTGATCTGTAACCTCAATTCCTGTCTGGGACAAAGTTATAAAACTAACAACCATTTGATTCATCTCCTCTTTAATCCACCTTTTGGCTCCTACTGTGAAAAGCCAGGGCCCTAACCAAGCTGCAGGATGTCGTTATCACGTCCTTATGCAAATCCGTCTTACAAGATACCATTTGTAAGACTCACACTGGGAAGAAAATGCAGAACAGAGTAAGGCTCCACTTGTACTTTCCTTGCAACTCATCAAGGTAGATTCATGATTATACATCAATGTAACATTCAACAAAAATCACTTTAGAATATTTCCACAGTGCGGGAAACGTTTGAGTGTTTTTTGGTATTGAATCCTGACGCATATTGTGGAGCCGTTGTCAGTCAGTTGCTACGGCAACGTGTCAGTGTAGCGTAGCCGATACACAGAGCAAAAAAAAAAATATGAGTGGTTTAAAGTTGTTCCTCGACTGTTTTTTATGTCATTTTCCCCTTTGCTGTGGCGCACAGCACTGAATCAATCAACCTACATCTCCAGGTTTCATTTAGTTAACGGAGTTGTTCTACCGGGCAGCGCCGGCATTAACAGCATGTGAAAGAATAATTTTTTTGCCCTCAAAAAGATTACTTTGGGTATTTTTCCCCCCACAACACCCACTCCACCAATATCTTCACTGAAGAGCATATTGCTTATAAAAAGTCCTTCTTTTTAAAGTTAAAATATATTTTTATAACGTATACGAAGCTGGTCAGTTTACTCACCTGCGGCTTTAAGAGCTGTGCGAAGCTCATAGGAAGACATTTTTCCTGACCGGTCGGTGTCAAAGGACAGGAAGAGCATCTGCAACAACAACCTGGTCTTAAATAACTTCACAATAACAACAGCAGCTAAATTTACTCAACCCTTCACCAATAAAATATTTCACCACATAAATCAGTACATACAATCCATTTCTTCATCTTGTCCCAAAACACCTTAAACTCCTGGAACTCCATCTTTCCTGTGTTGTCCACCTGTTTCACTATGTTAGGAAAAATCTTTACCAACATCTTGATAATCACATCATCCAGTATCACCAACCTATTTCTCATAATCTATTAAAAAAGTACAAAAATCTTACAGGAACTCCAGTCATTATCTCCGTTTATAACATTACAGGGATATTTCAAGCTTTTCTTGAACTGGAATCCAGATCAGTTCTTCTCACGATGAACAGAACCGAGCCATCTCAAATAAAATGTTCTTTTTAAATCCACTAGAGCCTAATTAATATCCTCCAATAAAGTAGTCCACACAATCCAACAGAATCACCTTCAAAACTTCCTTCAGATGTGTCTGTTTATCACAAAGTTTTTATCATAACTTCTATTAGCAGGATATTTTTTTAAGCTTTTTGGGTAAAAAAGAAAAAAGGCAGGAAATTTAATACCTAAAGTTAAAAGCTAATGCTAAATCTTTCTTAAGCTGTAGTAGCTTTCTGTTGCCTTTAGGGGGCGGTGTTCCTGCTTCTGTTGATTCATTTACTAGATTGGTGAAAAGCTAGAAGTTATTGTTGATAAAGTCGTTCACCACACTTTGAGATGTCCTGTTTTGGTTAAGACCAAACATCCTTTTTAAAACATTTCCTCCTTCTAGCAGAACAGGAGCCGTTTTAAACCTGCAGTCATGAGGTGGAAGGATACGTCCATCAGGTTGATGATGCTGTGGCAGGTGCTCAGACTCAGGCCATCAAACTTAATCTCTCTTCCTGGAGACAAAAAAAAACAAAACATGTAATTATTCAAAAAATGTCTGCTTCAGGTTCAAGCAACAGATTCCTGAGAAAAAAAGGTCAAATCAACGCCACATTTTTTAAAATACAGAAGAAATTGGGACTTTGTGTTTTGTTTGTGTTATTTAGATTTTTCTTTTCCTAATTGAGCACATTTTGTTTTCCTGTTTCAATTCTTTATTATTTATTAGCACCAAGAAGTGACTACTTTATCCATTTGTTATTTCAAGTTTTGTGTTTTTGTGGTGTAGTTATTTTGCTCTACATTTTCTTCTCTTTTACATCCATTCTGATAAAAACAAAGATCTAGTTAGTTTGCTTTCCTACTTACGTCTGCTGAGAACACCGTTCAGCATCTCCTGAAGCTCTCTCACACAGATCGCTTTATCCTGTCGTTACATTGAGGAAAAATAAAAGTTACTCGTTTGCTGTTCATTTAAACTCTGGGAGTCTAGGAGAGCGTTTCTTACCGAACCGGCCAGCTGCTCAAACAGCCTCCTCAGGTCTTTCTCTTCCTCCGTCTCGTCCTCTGGAGCGCTGGGCAACGGTGGCTGCAGGACGAGACAAAACCTCAGGACCAGCAGACTCAATTTGTTAACTCAAGATATGATTTATTAAGAGCAGAACTGGGTGGAGAAGCAAGAGTAGCACTACTTCTACGTATCTCTACTCAAGTAAGGAAGCCGTCCAAGAAACAAGAAAAGAAAACGTCTTTGGTAAAAAGGCGATTCAAGTAACTGATCAAAACATCATTTAATATTTAAAAATTACATTATTAAATTAAATTACATTGTTTGTCTTGTTTTTGTGCCTCAATTTAGACAAACTAGTTATTTAAAATTTGAATTTTAACAATAATTTGCTCAAAGAAAAAAAACAGTATCCAGAAATTTTTATTCAATTAAGAGTAAAGATACTGCAAGTAGAAGTAAAGATACAAAACAGAAGTTCCTACCAGCTCTGATTATCAGTGACTTATTTACCTCAGGTAAATCTGCGTCCACATTGGTCCCCATCTCTCTGTTGAACACGAAGCATTTTGTTACAGCTGTAAGTCGTAAAACATTTCGTTTTGTTACGGGTTTGAGTCCTGGATTGACGCTGTACTCACATGGCTTCGGCCTTTTTCTCAGAGAAGATGCGGATGACGAAGTCGGCCTCGTGGTGCGGCTGGAAGGTGGTAGGGACCAGCAGGTATTTCCCTGGCGGCAGAGTGAAGCGCTCCGACACTTCCCGCATGTTGATGTACGTCCTGCTGCGCGCCTTGGACGGGTGGTAGCGGAAGAAGTCCTTCCCCACCTGGTCCTCTTCGTCCGGAGCCTGAGAAGGACAGAGGAGGACATGAGGTCTGAGTTTGAGGGAATCCTCTTTGAAACAAGAGGAAATCATA
>NW_015117268.1:0-8465 GCF_001443285.1 Poecilia latipinna
AAATAAAATTTGATTGATGATTGATTGATTGATTGAATGGCATACAAATAATTTTATTCTTTGCACAAATTGTTGATATTGTGATTTGCACAAAAAGGCTTTCAGAACAATACACTCCCTGTCCATTTTATTAGGTACACCTTCCTAGGTTTGGACCCCCTTTTGCCTTCAGCATCCTTCATGGCAGAGATCCATGAAGGTACTGAAAACGTTCCTCAGAGTCTGGTCCATAATGACATGATAATATGTCATTATGGACCAGATTTGTCTGATCCATCCAGATAAATCTGGTCCAAATTTGTCACAGATTTGTCGGCTGAACATCCATGATGTGAATCTCCCGTTCCACCACATCCCAAATGTTCTCTACTGGATTGAGATCTGGTGACTGTGGAGGCCTTTCAAGTTCAGTGAACTCATTGTTGTGTTCAAGAAACCAGTCTGAGATGATTCACACTTTATGACACGGTTCATTATTCTGCTGGAAGTATCCATCAGAAGATGGGTTCACTGAGGTCATAAAGGGATGGACATGGTCAGCAACAATACTCAGGTAGGCTGTGGTGTTGACGTGATGCTCAGTTGGTACTAATGGACCCAAACTGTGCCAGAAAAATATCCCCCACATCACTGCACCACCACCAGCCTGAACCATTGATACAGGATGGAGGCAGGATGGATCCATGCTTTCATGTTGTTGATGCCAAATTCTGACCCTACCATCTGAATGTCACAGCAGAAATCGAGACTCATCAGACCAGGCAACATTTTTCCAATCTTCTGTTGTCCAATTTTGGTGAGTCTGTGTGAATTGTAGCCTCAGTTTCTTGTTTTTAGCTGACAGTAGTGGCACCTGCTGTGGTTTTCTGCTGCTGTAGCTCATCCTCCTCAAAGTTCACTGGATATTTTCTCTTTTTCTGACCATTCTCTGTAAACTCTAGATTTAGTTGTGCGTGAAAATTCCAGTAGATCCGGAGTTTCTGGAATACTCATATATTCATATAAGTGTCCATTAATAAATGTATTGAATTGTTCCTTTGTACAGGTTTCCTGCAAGTTTTAAATGTTTTGTTGAAGGAAGTACACATAAGCTGGAAGGTGACCTATAAACTTTTTAAAAGTTTTGGTGGCTCTTGTGGCCTTTATTTAGCAGTTGTCAGAATGGAAAGCGAGAGGGGATGGACAAAGGTCATCAGATCAGGACTGGAACCTGTGACGGGAACAACAAAGACTAACGTCTCCATACTTGGGACCACTTTGCCCCTACACCACTACCACACCCATCTACAACCTCCTTTACAACAGAACCTGATCCAACGAACAGAAACAAATCTGGTTGTTTGTCCTAGTCTTTAAGTAGGAAAGACAACTCTGTTTCTCTGCATGAGGTGGGCAGAGTAGCAAAAATTGTACTCAAGTGAGAGAAACACAACTTCAACAGATTTTTACTCAAGTAAAAATAACAAGTAGCCATCCAAGAAATGACTCGAGTAAGATTAATAAAGTATTACTAAAGTAAAAAAAAGGTGACTCAAATAGTTGAACAGAAAATCTGATTTACAATTTAACATAATTTAATCAGGCAGATATAGGTTTTTTGTAAATTCTGGTATTTCAAAGTCTAAAATGAAAAAAAATCCCAAATAAATAACATAATTATAAAATTATAAAATAACACATTTTAAGCAGAATAAATTATTTTTACATCAGTTTTTTAAAATAAAAAACCCATGAAACTAAGATTTACAGTATGTAATGTAATATGAAAATTGTATTAGAACAACGAAACTGGTGTACGAACGAGGAATTTTATTTTAACATAAACTAGCTGTATGTCTGTGCAGTTTTGGTTCAATATCTGTTTTTCATTCAGTGAAAGTACTCTTGGTTTGTAGAGTTGCCAGAAACTGTACTCAAGTAAGAGTAGCAATATATACCACACTACTCAAGTAAAAGTAAAAAGTATGGTGCAGTAAAACTACTTCTCAAAGAACACTTTTTTCCCCAAAAAAGTTACTCTGCTCTAATGAGGTTGTAGCAGTTTGTGCAACCAGACTCCGGTCCGCTAGGCGGCGGCATTATATCATAAAACTAGAGGCAGGTTAACCGGAAGAGAAGGTCAGCCGTCGGAGAAGAAACGGTATCCGAGCGTTTGATGAAAGATTCTCACTAAAAGTAAGAAGCCAGTTGTATTTCTTATATTCTGTCCTCCAAAGGAGTTCCTGCTATATTAATGAATGGTGTTGTAGGAGTTTCCTGCTATGTATTTGTCAGTTTACCTGAGTGAAACATATTTGTTTTGATTGTGCAGCTTTCATTCTCTTGGAATGAAAGCTGAGTGTTAAGAGGGACGTTTGGAGTGTCGGTGATAATGTACAGCAGCTCCAGAAAGACTCCAGTGTGGTGGAACGGAGCCCTGGATCGGATCGTCGGGTCCTGGTCGGGTGTCGGGTTCTGGGTTCTGATTGTTTGTGTTTCTGCAGCATGGCGGGCAAGTCAGGGGAGGAGCGGCTGAAGGAGATGGAGGCTGAGATGGCTCTGTGAGTAGAAGTAACTTCAGCGTTTCCTCTCTGACATTCTGATCTGAGTCAGTGACTAAATGTTCCGGCGATCATCTCTTTCTGGGAAGGAATGGTGTTGCCACCAGGACAGAGCTTTCTCAGCATCACCAGCGAGTGGGTGTGAAAGTTGAAAACTTTAGGACAACGACCAGCAGAGATCAGATTCACTTCTAGAAATCCCCCAACAGCAGACCGAGGTTCTGCAGGGAGGATGTGCTAAAAATTGAGATCAGGGTCCTGGAAGGGCTCCTGCTTTCACCTAAAACACATCATCCACCCATCCACTGTGTGAGGTCAAGTCATCATGGGGGACGATCGAAATTGCCAGGAAAATACTTGATCAGAGCATCATATATCATATATATATATATATATATATATATATAAAATGTACTTATTTGTATTCAATCTGCCACTGAATCCTTGACACCTGTCACCAAAGCTGCCTCTACTAAGCTGTAGCTGTATCAGTTTCTGGCAGCTGACACCAGATGTGCCACTGCCACGATATGAGCTCGGCCCTGCTGCCCAGGTGGTGTCCTGATCAGATGCTAAAACCAGTTCATCTCATTATTGTTTGATCACATTAGTTTTCAGATATTTATTTATCTTTATCAACAACACCAATGTCCGATCCTGATGCGGTTCTTTCTCTCTGACTTTATGCAGTTTTGAGCAGGAGGTTCTTGGTGGATCAGTATCAGGAAGTCCTCCTCTCATTGAGCCCATCCCTGTAGCTTTGGCTGTGCCAATGGTGCGACCCATCATAGGGACCAACACTTACAGACAGGTTTGTATTTTGGTTCTGTCAGACGTAGGCCTGTCACAATAATCAACAAATCAATTAATCGCACAATAAATTAGAACAAACTCAATAATTTCCATTGGTCTGATTTATCATTTGTCTCTTTTTTTCTCTCTCTCTTTCTACCAAAACCTGGGTGATAAAAGTCTTCAGTTTGCTGCTTTGGTCTCAACTAGCTCTTATTTTGAAGGACAATTTTGTTTACAAAGACTTCAAAATTAATTTTATTTGTCGTTTTGTTTATTTTGGGTGTTTTAAATGTTTTCCATGTTCATTATAATTTAAAGTTTATCTTATGGAATGTACTCTTACATTAATTTTTTTGCCATCACCATGGCATCACCATGTTTTGAGGCCTTGAAAATGGCCTCAAAACAACAATATTATCGTTTATCGCAATAACATCTGGAACAATATATAGTTCAGCAAAATTTGTTATGGTGACAGGCCTAGTCAGACTCCAACATTTAGTGGTGAACATGGTTCTCTCTGTTCAGTTGACGACAAACAGCTCTTTCATTTCTGTGAGTTCTTTTATTTTCAGACTCATTTGACCCAGAACTACTCAGGCTTTGCTAAATTCTACAGTAACTCTGACTGAGCATCATCCAGCAATGGTTTCATGTTTCCTGTCAGGGTTATGTGAACTGTTAGTCATGATGCAAACGGCTGAATAAAGTCCAGTCTCTCCCTCCCTTACCTCTCCTAGGTCCAGCAGACGCTAGAGGCCAGAGCAGCTAGTTTTGGTCCTCCTCCAGCATTTGTGGGTCCAGGTAGTAGTCTTGCTTTAACTAGACTGAGTAAAGATGTTTCATTAACATGACTAAAGCAGAGGTCTCATTCTCGTGGCCCCACCGTGATATTAAAGTATAATATTAGTGGGGCCCACAGGGTGAGCGGGCCTCTGAAGGAAGTCCCGCCCGCCGTTCCTCGTCATGGCTGACATTCGGTGCTAGGCTAAGCTACACTGACTTCATGCACACTTCGCTTGTAACAACAGAGCAGCTGATGATGGACCCGTCCGGTACCAGTTTCCCTTCCCTGAAGTCGCCATTCTGGTACTTTCTACCATTAATGCCACGATCAAACGCAGAAAAAGGAGACTGCTACCGGGCTGCATCATCCACCGCCTGTTTGACAAGTAGAAGCGGTGATGACGTCACGCGTCGAGACGTTCTCCATACGTTGCTAGCTGGCTAAAGACTTCTATGAAACGTAGAACAAGAGCGACGCCAAGTGGAATAAACTAAATTTTGTCACACCCTCATCATGTCTAATGCAGTTCTATGGAACTGCAGTGAAGTGAACCTCCAAGGGCTGAGGAGGGAGCTGCAGAACAGCTGGCTGAAATTAGCGTTCATAAATTGGATCAGCCTTGAGCCTAAATGCTGCTTGCTTGGCAGATATTGGAAAATCCAATATCCATCTCGAAACTAACGTCACTGCAGTCAGTAACAACAAAACCACCAGGATGAAGTTTGTTTTGGACTGTGGCCTGTAAAGATGGAACGTCTGACGCAGTGACGTTGGTCCCAAAGCTCTACTGGCCCACAGCAGACTAGAAGGCAGCTCTCCTCATGAACATAACGATGCAGCAGAAATACAGCGAGCAGAAAAGAGAGAAGCAAAAGAAGCCAAAGCAAAATATCTATTTTTTTTTTTTTGACAAAAACACATGTTTAGGGGAAATAAGAAAATATATACATTACTTGATGGAAACTAGTGTAAGGAAAAGGAAAAACTAAATATATATTTATGCTTTTATTTCTTATTGTGTCAGTTTTGGTCCTCCATACAGTTCATGTATTGGAGAAATAAATAATGTTGATGACATTTGAGGATATTTTAAAAATGTTTTTGTGGAATCCTTTATGCGGCCCAGCCTCACCCAGACTCTGCCTCCAGCGGTCCGGGTAAACTGAGTTTGAGACCCTGCTGTAAAGGTTCTACACTGAACACTCCTTTGATAGGTTTGTACAAACCGTAGTAGTTTGTGTTTTTGCTGCCTATATGTTAGTGACACAAATCTCTGGTGTTGTGCTTCTGGAGGTTCCATGTAGGTTTTGTTGCTATGGCGTTCTGAGAAGCACTTTGTGAATTCCAAGGCTATTTTTAGCTCAAAACAAAACTTCATATTGATGCAAAAACTCAACATTTCCATTGTTAATTCTTCTCCTCTGAGGAACTGGAAGGAAACGTCTCACCTGTCAAGTCTCCCGATTTCGAGTGGGAAACGACCGTATTTCACTCCTGTCACAGCATGCTGCTCTATTATTATTTTCCCATAAATTTCCCACATTACAGTAATTACGTCGCCCCCGTTCTTTACACCTCCACTCACCCCCCCACCCTTTACGACAGCAGCAGCAGATGGATAAATGTTTGTCATATTCTCACGTCTAAAACTTCAACATATTTGGCAGCAATTTGTTGAATTTTCTGCCCATTTGTTGGAAAGTTATCAGTTTCATACTTTCCTTTAGACATAACTATTGTTAGCACAGGGAGAAATAATTCCAGCATATCTGGCCTTGTTTTCTATCAATCCACCTGAGTAATAATAATAATAGAGAACTAATCTGACTCTCCACTGAAAAAAGGTTTTAAATGAGGTTTTACTTGATGTGTGGATCAGATGCTGCTGTTCTTCACTTCCATTCACTGTGACTTGTGTCTGTCCCAGTTCCTCCAGTTCGTCCTCCTCCACCTCCCATCATGAGACCAGCCTTTGTCCCACATATTCTACAGAGACCAGGTATGTTCACCACACCTCTGAGTCCAGGCCTGCTTGTGTCCATTAGGAGGGATGTTGAGCCTGGTAGTGGGTTGGACAGGATGCTGACTGGACACTTCCACCTCTCATGGTGGTGGTCCTTTCCCTTCATGGACTGGGTATTTATAGTGGGGGGCAGGAAAAGGCTTTTTTACAGTTGGGTTCAGATTAACATGTTTGGTCCATGGAGCCAGATGAGGGAGTGACTTTGGTTTGTTTATTTTATTGTTTATTTGAATGGAAACACATGCTTAGAATACATATAACATTTATAAGCGTAGCTCATTTGGAATGTTTGTCCCTAAATGGACTTTTAACCACATTGATATATAACAATAATATCAGCACAGCAGAATAAGACATTGACAGACCTGGGTTGACCTGACCTAAGCCCAATATTCCTATTATTATTCTAATAAATTGGTATGTGGCCCAGTACCATATCGTACATGTACTATACAGTATCTACTGTCAGGAGTGAGTGCACCAGTGATGATCCTGTGGTTCTGCTCAGCTGGTGGACTCTGTCAGCACAGGGTTCTTGTTTCTGACCATGGCCTAACTAAAGCAAAGGGCCAGCTGCAGTCAGTTTGCTGCCTCTACCTTCTGCTAGAGTTGCTTCATGATGCACTCAATGCTTCGCTTATGTCTGTTACTGGTGCATCTTATCCTAACACACATTTTCCTTCCACATAACTTTTTGCTAATTTGCAACAACTTTTAAACAAGCAGCTTCGCATTGACCTTCCGCAGTCGGTGCCTCCTTGTGGGCGGAGTCAGCAGTCCTCGCCATCATTGAGCTAGCCAGTCATTTTTATGTAATGTTCCTGTCTTTGGACAAACTGAATGTTGGTTTATGATTTGCTGTAATCATCAAAATGACATGGAATAACAATAATATGAGCTTTAGTCTTTTAATTGAGTTACTTGAATAACTGAAGGTTTTTGATGTGATTGATAAGCTGTACCCATAATCCTCTGCTGTGTGCTGGTCAGGTGGTCAGAGGCTGCCGGTGATGCGAGGTCCTCCAGTAGCCCCGCCTCTGCCACGCCCTCCTCCACCTCCACCCATGATGGTTCCTCCAACTCTGCCACAGGGGGGCGCTGCGCCTATTCAGCACCTGTCAGCTGCTCCCCGGGTCAGAACTCAGACATGTTTCTTCTGGATGCTGCTGCTGCTGTTGTCTCTGCTGGAGCCTCATGACTACAGGCTGTTTCTAGGATTCCTGCTTGTTGTTGTCAGGTTGGTGAGATGGTGGCTGTCCCCATGGTTCCCACTCCTCCGAGACCAGTCAACCCATCGCTGGTCAAACCAACGCCGTCCATCATCCAGGCGGCGCCCACCGTCTACACGGCCCCTCCAGCCGCAGTGGTCCAGAGGAAGGCTGACGTCCAGGCCCAGAGACAAGCCAGGATGGTGTGAATTTCACCAGACTACTGTGGCCTTGCTGCTTCAGTTTCCCTGTACTCTAACCAGATGTGTGTGTTATGTGGCTCTTTCAGGAAGAACTGGCAGCACGAGTGGCAAAGCAGCAGGCGGCTGTCATGGCAGCAGGTCTGCTGGACAGGAAGGACAGCGAGGAGAGCAGCTCTGTTATTGGCCCCAGCATGCCAGAGCCTGAGGTCCCTCACACCGAGGTGATGGTAGGCTCTCTGTCCTAGAAGTTCAGCAGAGTTGACGCGATGATCGATACTCTCATGTACCTGTGTGGTTATGAGGTCTGATCACCGCAGCCTCTGAACGGGTTAATCCCAGCACTTCTGGACACTTCATGTGATGAAGTGTTTGTTTTTCAGCCTGTGGAAAGTGTTTCTGAGGACAAAAAGAAAGGGAAAAACGAAAAGGTGAAGAAGTGTATCCGTATAGCTGCGGGATCAACCTGGGAGGACCCCAGTCTGTTGGAGTGGGAGTCAGGTGAGAACAGGGCCTTCATGTTTAAAGCGTGTGTGCGCACTAAAAATGCAGCATTTTTTGTGCTGAGGCTTCCCTGTTCTGTTGCAGATGATTTTCGTATATTCTGTGGAGATCTGGGTAACGAGGTCAACGATGACATCCTGGCCAGAGCCTTCAGCAGATACCCATCCTTCCTCAAAGCTAAAGTTGGACTTTTTCTTTTTTTCAGCCTTGGTAGCCACTTTAGTAAAATACTGGTCTTAAATGTGATTTTTGTCTGGGAATCAGAAGGTAGAGAGTTCAGTCTTAGCTTCTGCCTACGCCATGTTACACCCTCATTTGTGTAGCTGTGTGCATGTGTAGCAGATGGGTGGATGTGACTATGGGATGTCTGTGGGCACCAATTTATGCCAAAAATATTCTTTGCTTGTA
>NW_015117268.1:11702-15135 GCF_001443285.1 Poecilia latipinna
TTGTAAATGAATCTGGATTCTTGTCATCAGGTGGTCCGCGATAAACGGACTGGAAAAACAAAAGGCTACGGCTTCGTCAGCTTCAAAGACCCGAATGACTACGTGAGAGCCATGAGAGAAATGAACGGTCAGCGTTCCCTGATGCTTCACTGGGAGTCGTCGTCTGGTCTGGATTGAAATGTGATTAAACATCATCCGTTTCTCTCTGTCTGTCCAGGAAAGTATGTTGGGAGTCGTCCTATCAAGCTAAGGAAAAGTATGTGGAAAGATCGCAACATTGAGGTGGTCCGCAAGAAACAGAAAGAGAAGAAGAAGCTTGGCCTCAGATAGTGTTTGATGCTCCTGGAGGGGGTGTGTGTGTGTTTGTTCTTGGCAGATTTTCTGTCAAATGCCTGACCTGTTGTACACTCATACTTAATGCATCCCAATGTCCCCTCAGAGCTCCTGGTGTCTACAGGTTAGGGTGAGTGGAAACCTATTAGATTGTTCTCATAAGAACAGCAACACATGCAGGTGTGTGTCTTTGAAGAGAGGAGACCCTCTGATTCTTTGTGGCAATACTATAGGATGTGATGGTTGTTTAAGATGTCAAATAAAACTTGTTTCAAAGCTAAAAATGTCTTCACTGTTCATACACCACCAGCAGGTTCCAGGTTCAGCTAAATTAGTTTCATAACCAAGAGCAGTGAGCCACTGCACACACATTCATTGAAATTTTCTTTCAGTATATTTGGGTGTTTTGTTGCATACATAAAGTGATTCAAAATGCATAAACTTGCATGCATAAACTGCCATTATGAGGAAAAATGTGCAACATTAGAGTCCACATAAGTGTATTATAAAAAAATGGAAAACTTCTTCAAGTGTTTTTTTTTTTTTGGTTAAAAAAATGCATACAAAAGCTCATTGTATGCAAAAGCACACTATCTGCATTACTTTAATTGCAGCAGTCTGGCTTTAAAACAGTTAATTTGTAAATGTGCCAATTCAAAAGAACTCAGCTTGCTTAGGACAAACTTAAGTCTGTTAGTACAAATAGTTCTTCAATCCAGTTCAGTCCTAGTATTTAATACAGTCAGATTCTGATCCAGTTTACAGAACAGTTCTGCATTTTGCAGCACTAGAACTCTAAATAAGCATTAATTGGAATAATACAGCTGTGTTGATTCAATTTTGATTAACATTTTGGAGTGCCCTAGTCTGCATCTACTGCTATGTCCCATCAAGGCTCAAGAGGGCGCTACAGACCATGGGAAGGAACAACTGAAGCCCAGGGGTTTGGAGGGGTTCCTTCCCTTAGTTTTTGTTTTTATCTTCGTTGAAAATTCAGGAAAAAACCTTATGATAAAGTACGCAACAGTGACATAAGTGCATATTTGATGTGCTAAAACTGAGCAAAAAGTATAATAGATAAAAGAAAAGTCAAACTGAGTGTAAGGAGAGCAAAACAAAGTGTTACAAATGTAAGATGAATTCCGATTGTTATACAATAAAAAGTTGGCTAGACGGATTAAATTACCACCGATTAGGAATGTGTGGTATGGCATGAAATTTATATCACAATATATGTTGTGATGGGTGGCGATAACGACAATATGATTTGTATAAAATATATAATAGAAAGGAAATTGGATCATCATTAAATTTGCTTTGCGTTGTCCCCACATGATGACAATGATACATTATTGTCATCATGTGGGGACAACGCAAAGCAAAGTTAATCTTGGTTTTCCCCAACAGGTATGATGTTGCTGTTTCTGCTGCTGTCAGAGCTGGAGGGCTGAGTTGATCTGAGACTGTAGTTTTTAAACTCGAACAGAGAAGGTCGCTGGTTAAGAAGTACATTCACTGGCCACTTTACTAGGTACACCTGCCCAACTGCTCATTAATGCAAATGTTGAATCAACTAATCACATGGCAGCAACTCAATTCATTTAAGCATGCAGACATGGCCAAGACAATCTGCTGCATTTCAACCTGAGATCAGAACGGGGAAGAAAGATGATTTAAGTGACTTTGAACGTGGCATGGTTGTTGGTGCCAGACAGGTTGGTCTGAGTATTTCAGAAACTGCTGATCTTCTGGGATTTTCACACACAATCATTTCTAGGGTTTACAGAGATTGGTCAGAAAAAGAGAAAATATCCACTGAGTATCAGTTCTGTGGGCACAAATGTCTTGTTGATGCCAGAGGTCAGAGGAGAATGGCCAGACTGGTTTGAGCTGATAGAACAGCAACAGTAACTCAAATAACCACTGAACGCACAACATGTTGACCCTTGAGGCGGATGAGCTACAGCAGCAGAAAACACCAGCAGGTGCCACTACTGTCAGCTAAAAACAGGAAATTTCTGACTGAGCGAAAAGTCAGGAATTTTTTATAATTTGTCCAAATTTGATGCTTTCAGAGAGGGCATAGTTACTCTTTAAAGACATAAAACTACAATTCCCTTAAAACAGGTGGGCAAAATATTAGAAGGGTTCTTAGAAAATTTAATAAACTCCATTAATGCATTTCAAGATGAGATGAGAATCTGATCTGTTGCTCATGTTGCATCAAGCTCCATCTCCCAACAACTCTGCTACAGCTGTTCGTCCACTGAAGATGACATCATTCACAGACACGCCATCATATGCTGAGCCAATCAGAGATAGCAATAGGTTATTGTTCTTTATAAAGGCTCGCATGGTATCTGAAAAAAAGACAAAAAAAAAAAACAGACTTAGTAGTTTTTCCACAACTCCATATCATTTTTAATGTAAAACACAAATCAACACTCACCTACTCTCTGAAAGTGTCCGAGGTGATACTGAGGTATACAATCCTGAGAAGATAAACAGCAATGAAACCATCAGCAGACAGTGCTAACTGGATCTAAGCTACAGTGAGTGAAGCTGCTGTACCCTGTGAAGAGCCACATTACTCCAGCTGGGGGCCACACAGTGTCCCAAGTGGCGGCGCACTGCCTCGGTGGCCCTCGCTAAGAGGCTGTCTGCTGAGACGGCCTGGGGGGCCCCAAACACATTCTGGAACCAGGCACCTCCCATCATGACCTAGGAGACATGGTGAGAAGGTCAGAGTTCAACACGCCAACACTGCATTCTGTTACAGTCAAGGTTTAAAAGGTTTCATATGTGATACATACAGAGTCCTCCATAAGTATTTACACCCCTGGAACTTTCATGGCACTTTACAACCACAAACAGATTTAATAAGGAAATCCTTTGGCAAAACGAGAGAATCCTGGATTAAAATCCCTTAGAGGCTCCTTCAGCCAGAGGCCACATCCAGGTGGAAACCAGGGTGTGTATGCATCTATTTCACACTGAACACACACGCATATTAAACCTATTGCACCCAAGAGGGGGGGGGGGGGAAAATGAATTTCCACCTGACAAAAACATACAAAAAAAAATAAATAATAGCCTCACA
>NW_015117268.1:18342-20529 GCF_001443285.1 Poecilia latipinna
TTTTTTTCCCCACAACACACACACAAATAATAACCCTTTCCCCCACAGGAGGGGGGGGGGGGGGGTAAAATGAATTTCCACCTGACAAAAACATACAAAAATAAATCAATAATAGCCTCACAGTTATCAGATTAAAGTGCAAACTTTTGGTGCCTCTGTAAAGGTAAGATGTCAAAGAATGGTTTCCTGGTGTCAGCACTATTGTAACTTTTACCCTGCCTGAATTATTAGTGATAGAATATAAGAAATTTACCTTTTTTTTCACCTTGACAAAAGTTTTTTATAAATAAATATTGAAAAACATCACTAAAATATTATTTTTAACACAAAAAAGTAGTTTAGACTTTTAAATCTACATGTGTAAAAGTTCACCAAATTTGGACTCAATCATTTGAAATTTTGATTTTTTTTAGAAATTTTTTACCGAGAAATTTCCCAGGCGGAGAGGTAATTTTGGCACATTTTTAAATATCTGTGACACATGCAGTTTCACATCATAACTGGGAATCTGTTCAAATTAAATGGGTGATTACAACTGAATGACATAAACTTTGGTCATGACATTTACTCCATATATATATGCAAAATGTACCACTGTGCACTGTGTAATACACATAATAATGAACTGGCTCTTTCTATGACTCCAAGAGCGAGATTGTGACGAAATCATGCACAAATCAAAGACTAAATTGCAGAAAGACGTTTCCCTGCCCTCTCAAAACTGAACATTCCTCGCTCTAAAGCAATAAAATGATATAAATTATACTATAAAGTAAGAGATCACAATGAAAAATGCCCCTTTTATCAGTTCCCAAAGCCTGGGTATTCTACACAAAGCCAGGTTGGAGAAATCCCCCTACCGCACCATTTTGTTTTAGCTTCCAGACACGAAGCAGGAAGAGAGGAGGAGGGTTATCAGCTTGGCTCGAATGATCTTTGAAGCAGGATAGCGCCGTCATTAGCACATAATTCAAAGCTGCTAAAAACTCATTCAGAAAGCATGGGAGGGGGTTTCAGGTGAATTTCGACCCTGAAGTGAGGTTACAAAGCCAATATTATCAAGTATCCAAAGCTAAGAGTCTTCTGTGTCAAGTCATACCGAACATTTTCGGTCAGCCGACCGAAAATTCGCTTTTTAACACGCATGTTTGTTGACAGGGCATTTAAATGGACACGTTCCTTTAAATCCGTCAGCTGATTTTAATTAGCCGTAAAACCATAACATTTTGGGCAAAACTTGTATGCGGGATAGTTTTCGAATGATGAAAGCCTTCTTTAGCGGACAAAAAAAAAAAGTCACGATTAGCGGTTGTTTACGGAGATAGCCGAAGACTCTCGAAAAGTGATCCCTGACAAGGGAGCACAGGCCAACAGGTTTTAACCTGCATGGGCCTTAAAATCATTCTTGCAGATTTCAGAGCGTTCACTGTCCTTATTAAAATACTTGCACTCAAACTTTCAGTCACATATTTTCCAAGTAGACATATAAGAAATTACAGATTTATAGTAAAATATATAACCGCATGTGTGTGTGTGTGTGTGTGTGTGTGTGTGTGAGTACCGTCAGTCTTGTTGTCTGTCCAGTCTGTCTGTTGTGCTGAGGAAAGGGAACAGAATCATAGACTATCCCAAGTAAACCTGGGTCTTCCCATGAAGGAACAAGGTGGCCAAAACCCTGACAACAACAGAGACACAGAAAATAGTAGCAGAGTGTTTAGAAAAGTGAGTAAAGCTCAAAATTCTTATAATGGCTACAATTTCTTTACACATGCACTGACAGTATGCAACATTCTGTTTCAAATCCAAACATGAAGAAAAAAAATTTGAGTTTCTTCAGAAAATTAGGAAAATAAAATATGTTGAAACAGCAGTGTAATATCCTTGAAAACAAACTGCTGAATGCATCATGTGAATCAGTGAACTAGCATTTTTTTACTGCACTGTCTTTAAGAACTGAACAGTTTTGTTTTGCATAAAGTTGGCTAGCTTCTAACACCTATGAAGAGGTTATTACAGCCCAAGAAGACTGGACAACATTCCATAGTTCCTCTGCATTCCTTGTTTTTTGTTCTTGTTATTTTCCCAGAGACAGAATCTTGAATGTCATTCAAGTTTCCTATTGGGTCCAAACACATATTGGGCTGGCCACACCATAATCTCGCCGCAAGCTTGGTGTGGGATTGGTAT
>NW_015117269.1:0-13096 GCF_001443285.1 Poecilia latipinna
GTAACTCAGGATTGTTTATTTTGATGCAACCTGCATTTGACTTAAATTCATGTTTACTTTTTTAATGACATTATTTGATATCTGTGTTGTGAGATTTATTTGACTTGTATGTAACTTATGGTACTGAGAGTAAAATATTATTTTACTGATTGCAGGTTTTTCAGTTTTCCTTTTGACTGAGTAGCTGCTGTATTATGCCTGCAAGTATTTTGTATGTTTTATGCCTGATTTAGGTGAATTTATTACCAGATGATTTTTTTTAATTTTTCTAAATCACAAATACTTAACACGGAAGATTAACAGCCATTCCAGGCAATCGGCAGTGATCGGCAGAGATCGGCCCTAACGGGTGATCGGAATCGGCAGCAAAGAACCTGATCGGAGCGTTGATGATGTTGTGTATTAAACTTTGGTTAAAGTTATTATCAAGCTTATGCTAGTAATAGTTAAGGGAAGGCATAAATACCGTTAATAAAATGAATGGCAGTCATATATTCCTGGTGGAACATTTTAATTGAGTTAATTATAGGGTGTGTAATTAATTAATCTCATTATTAAATTATTGAATAAAGAACCATATGTGTTCAACAACAAAGATATTTACAGTTTTGAATCTGTTATTCAGGTTCTTCAGCCATCAGATTGGTGCAAAGTGTTAGTCTAGCCATTCAGCTTTCCAGAGTTTCAGGAAGCTCTGGTCATCCATGGAGCTTCTTTAGAAATGTGGACTGTGGATGCTGACATTAGCGTTGGGGACGTCTGTGCTGCTGCTACGTGTTTAGCATTGAGATGCTATTTTAGGCTTGATTAGCTTTGCTAATAGGTTAATTACTTTTAGCACAACTTGAACACAACAGTAGTATTTTCCAGCTTCCCATCAGATTGGTTCAGAAGTAGAAATTAACCCCCAGTAGACTGAGAGAAGTGATGGATGTTGTGTGTCTGATTTATAGTTGTACCAGGAGTAAAAATACAAAGGTTCCAGATGGAAAAATAATGGTGTTGACAATTATATTTGTGCAGCTTCAGTTATGTCTTCTGGGTTCACTCTCTCTACAATAACATTTTAACCAAAAATATTGATAGCTGTTATTGAAAAGTATATTTCCATTTTGCTGCATCCTTCTAGTTCATGAAGCTGAAACCTTCCTGCCTAAATCTAAAGTTGGTTTTGTTATCTGAGTCACTGTGCCATACGGTTAGTCTGTGTGGAGGTGCGAGGCAGGAGGGAGAGCTACTGATGATGACACAAGCGGTGAGGACAGCTGTGCTGCAGATGTGCTGTGGGACTCACGTCCAGATCTCATTTGTTGCCTTTCTGGACGGCGGACATCAGGACCGATCTGGTCCAGCGACGCTGACCGGTGGACTTTCTGTCCTCTTCTCACATTCGGATCAATCAAAGAGAAAACTGCAAACCTGCAGCCAATAATAAGAAGAATGTGGTGAAAAATTAATGTCACACGGTTTGGAAGTAATTTCTACCTTTATTGTGGTTTATATTAGTAATAAAATGACAGAATCACATAAATCATAGTATTGTTATGTATTATTCTCAGGTGGAAGTGGAAGATAAAAGAATTTCCACCCTGATGCCCCCATCCAAAACCCACTGAAGGTGTTTTCTTGTAAACAGACTCATTGTGTTTCTCATTTTCCTTCCCATAAAACATCTTCAAAGGCGTTCCTTTTGTTTCTGTACCTGCATCATTTACAGTTGTGTGTACGTGGCTTTTAATAATCAGTGCTGCAGCACAAATTGTTTCCAGAAATGTAGTTTGTATCATATCAGATACTTTTGCTGTCTACATGTTGAAACCAGTTCCTCCTAAATGTGCACCAAATACATCAAAGGTTTAAATTTAAAAACCTGAAAATCGATATGCTTGAATTTGCTTCTTCTTTAAATTTTATCATCAGTAATCTGTAATCACTGCTGCTTGATGTGACCATGATAGCATTTGAAAACTTGAATTTGCTTTGCAGTACATAAAGTGCAAAACAAACAAATCTGTTGGAAGAAAAACTGTGAGGGAAAGTAAATAAGTAAATAAAGTTTATTTACAAAGTGCTTTTCACATACATAAAATCACAAAGCATTGTACAGTAGAAATCAATGATCAGTAATCTGGTTTCACGAGGGCTCAGCAGAATACTTTGTGGTTTATTCATATTTTGGTCCACTTTAGGAAGTTGTCTGAAGTCAACTTTTGGATGTTGTATAGAGCTACATTAATAAAGGTTAATGGACTGATTTAGTTATTTGATTAATAGATTGATTGGGTTATTTGGGTTATTTGATTGGATAGCTGATTGATTTGATTTACACCATCAGCTATAATGAAGTTAAAGTTCAGATTTATGAAGCTGAAGGATTTAATTTTCTAAATGTATAAGTCAGAAGAAAGCCTGAGAAAATCCCACTGAATTATTTATAATCCAGGACACAACAAGGAATTACATCAGCTGGAGAAACAGAAACTGGACTTTTCTGTAAATGGGTGAAAAGAGATAAAAACTGATCAGTAAGTCTGCTGGAGCTGCAGGAAGTCCTCCATGTGCCTCGACTTTCCTTCCACAGAAAACATTTAGGCCGGCTAACCGATTGTTCTGCTCTGACGGAACCAAGCATGAACCTTTAACATTGTAACAACACTGGAAGAGCATCAGACACGCTGAAAAACCAGTCAGGTGACCCGAGATCTTCAGGAAAGATGAAGACATCCAAACCAACCAATCAATGGCTTCAACTGGAACTAAATCTGACACACAAACACCTGAAGAGGAAAGGAGAAATCGTCCTGGTCGGACAGATTTGGAGAAACGCTGACAGAAAGCTGGACTCACAGCCCTTTTCCTCCTAAAGTTGGTTTTTCAGTTGAAATGTTGAGAGTAAACGTCACATTATGTGTAGAAAAAGTTTTGAGATGATTATTCATGCCATCCAGTTCAAACACCTGGCATGTTAACAGGGGTGTGAATACCTGATGAGGGTCAGTTTTCCAGGCTAATCTGGGCCCATCTGTCTCTCCTCTGCCCAGCCTTTCTCTGCCTGATTGAGCTGTATGTAACTCAACACCCATCTGTTTTGTGTAGGCCGTTAAAAACCAATACGGTCCAAATTAAGCTGCTTCACGCTATGTCTGAGTGACTTACGGAGCGCACGGCGCAGTGTGTGGAGGCGCTTCAAAAGCAGCCGGGTGGATCAGACATTCCTGCGGTGTAGCAGTCACACTGCTCAGAAATGACACTCCATCGTTAATACATCCAGAAACATTCCCCACTTCTCGCTGCTGCTTCCCCGCTATCTGGAAAACTGATTCAATCTGCTTGAAAGGACCAAATTGCTCCAAATCAGTGAACTTCCCACATATCAGATGTAAACTCTTCCAGGAGAAACGGGATCCTCTTCCAGGCTTGGCGAGGAGCTTGAGTTTCGCTTCAGACTCCGCAGAAATGTCGACATTTATCTAAATTATATTTCATACCAATCAGGAGTTACAGACAATTTCTTGGATTCTCCTTCTGCTTCATGTTGAGCCTCTAAAGCTTGCAGCTCACGCTAACCTGACTTTCAGATTTGTTTTACAAATCTTTCTCTATTGATGCTGTTTGATGTTTTATTAGATAAAAAAAAAACTAATTTTCTTCATTTAAACCAATGAAATAAGTTTGATGTTTTGTCTCCAGCAGCTTCCAGCTTTCATCATCTTCCCCTCCTCTGACCTTCATGGCCTCACGTTTTCCTCCTGCGTTCTCCTCTGAGGTCAGGTCTGGCAGTGATCAGGCATGCTCCAAAACCTGCAGAACTAATGCAGAGCAGAAAGAGGTGGGGGAGGGGAGCAGTTAGAGGCTGAAAGGTGAAAACAGAAGGTGAGCTGCAGGACGAGGTGAGAGGTTTTTTTTTTTTCGGTCCAGGAAGCAGACATCACTCCTTCATTTACTAAACAAAATGGAGTACACAGTAAAACGTGGAATTTAATAAAATTAGTTGATATTGGCGAGCAGGAAAGACGAATCCTTAGTTACCAATGTTCTCCAAAATAAACTAACAACTCGGAAGGTTAGTGCAAGGTTCAAGACCAACGAGTGAATCAGGAGAAAACTTTTCTGTATGTTTAGTCAGGCCAGGATTGACTGGAGGCGCAAGAATACAAGAGACAACCAATCAGAAACAAGCTAGCTGCAACTGGTCAGCTCTGCTAACTCTTAAAGGGGCAGTATTATGTATTTTTCAGGCACTTATAACCTAATCAAGTAACTATATTAATTTTAGTTGTAATAAAAATTACATATAGCAAATATGACTTAAAAGAAAATCGATGTCTTGATTTATCACCTTCAAATTGGGCCTCTGTCTCTTTAAAAACTCCAGCTCTGTCTGAAGCTCCACCACCAGGAAGTCATCCCAACATGGCTCCTCTGTTAACCCTTTAGCGTTTTACCAGCGTTGCTCCTGGCAGTAGCTTATATAATGAGCTCAGCAGTTGCACCATCTGTTTGCTAATTGCTGCTGGCTAGTCTGAAGGAGCTTAGTGGGGGAGGAGCTTAGCCTCAAAGACGTTATGACAGCTGAACAGTTGCCATGAAGATTGAAGGATTTCTCAAACATGAGAGAAACAGGACAAACCTGCAGGTTTGTTTTTGATGAGAATAATAATATAACACGATGTAAACATGACACTGGCCCTTTAAATGTTACATCCAGAAACAAGGCCACAGTTTATTGATGATTTTACTGCAAGTCAGAAATCGCTTCAGGATGAAAATGAAACTAACTTTAACCCTGAATGTCGTTACTTTAATGGAGACATCTGGGACAGATGGGAAAAATCAAAACGAACCGAAGTCCTCATCATTACAGAAGTGTGCAGCTTTTTATGTGACAAATATTTTGGTGTTGAGTTAAACTCTCAAGTATTTTTAAATGGAAAATGTTATTTCATGTTAAAAACAAGATTCTAACTTAATAATGCTAGTTCTATAAAATTGAGAGGTAACATTTTAAACAGCTTGTAAAACAATTTAATGTTCTGTTGAACCGCAGCAGTTTGTTTTATTTGAGAACCAGAACAACCGTAATTTGTTCAACTGTTTTCATACACTCCATAATAACACACTATTAATAGAGACTTGAAATTGAAAAAAGTGGAATTTTGGAAAATAAAACTCATTAATAAGGATAACAGGATCAGTGGCAGGGAGTCATCCATCCATCCAACCATCCGTCCATCCATCCTTCCCTCCAGGGTCCATACCGGTCATAGAACATTTAGAAAGTCATGCAGTTTCATTTTAGGTCATGGAAAGTCATTGAATTTGCAAATAAGGGTAAAATGTTGTTTTTTCTGTGGTTCTCGTCTCGGTGTCGGACACTGAGGACTCGGGATTTTATTTCCAGACCACAACCGTGGAAATGTCACCAAACTACCAGCATATTGTCCAGTTTATTTATCAACATCTTTGTCTTCACTGGATGAAAAACAAACCGATTCAAATCCAAGCAATAACGCGACGTACTAATTACGTGTTTCTGTTTCCGCTGTCAGCCATCGCCCCCCTTTGACTCGCACGCGGCGCTCTCAGACATGCGCAGTGTGTGTCTCGGAGCGGAAGAAGACGTCTGACTAACCGCCGGTAATAAGAAGAGCGCGACAGAGAGGTGATTTAGAAAATGTCCAAGCTAACAGGGTTAGTGGATAATCAGTGCTGATCCTGCGCTTCGGGTAAAAACTGATCAGGTCGTGTGAGCAAGAAGCAGGAAGTTGTCAAAATATGGATATTAATTTTAAAGCACCAGGTTTACAAAAATCAAAACGACTCTTCTCCAGATGGCGGTTTGAAAGGCAGCTCCAAGTGGTGAGTACATCCAAACATCCACCGCGGCTCTTTTGCTGCATGTCGTATTTTTAACTATGCTAAAAGTCAGTGATGCTTTGATACGGGTTTCCTGCCTGGAAACGCAACAGAACGATGGAAAGAGCCAGAAAACGGCGAAAATCACGGAAAAGTAATGCGACTGCTCTGCCCGCGCGCGCGCCACAAAAAAGCGGAGCTAGCTTTAGCCTCCAGCTAGCGGCGGTGGGAGGAACTGTCCTGTTCACACATACGGCGAAGGGCCAAAGTGTACAAAATGGCTCAGACGCGTCATGCCCTGCCCTGACACGCAGCTTCAAGTTCGACGCGTGTGGACTTTTAATACAGACGCTGGACATTTTGCTCTCCTCCCAGCGTTTACATCCCCAGTCTCTGCGTCAGACGCGTCAGCTCTCGCCATTGGTTTCCGCTTCAAACGGTTGACGCTCGAAACGCTGTTGGTGTGAACGCACCATAAAAGTTTTGACCAGGTTTGGCTGTCAGAGAGGAAATACTCAGCCTGACTGTCTGAGCTTGGTGGAAATAAACCTGATAATTAGAGAGAAAGATTCAATGTTTATATTATTTAATTTCATTACTGTTTTTCTGTTCTTTCAGCAAACTGCCTTTATTAGAGACTGTAAAGTCCAATTAATGATTATTGATTAGTTGGTGATTATTTTAACAATCAATTAATCACAATTAATCGTTTCATCTCTAATATAGATGGTGGTTAATGATACAGTTTAGTATCAAATGTTTTTCTGCTTGTCCTCCTCTGGATGTCCGTCCATCACAGCCACTTCGTTCTGTTTGGACTGACCTTCCTGTGTGTGTGTGTGTGTGTGTGTGTGTGTGATACTAACATGTCACACACTCTGACTCTCATTGCTGATCAGTAACAGGTGTTGGCTCCTCGAAGGCGCGGCGCTCTCCATGTAGGTGATTCATGTAGCAGAGACCTCCAGCTGCTGCAGCAACACGCCATCGCCGTGCGGCGTGGCGCGGCATGGCGCATGAACACGTGTTTAATGTGTTCATACACACGCAGAGCAGAGCAGATATCTGGCCAACATGGCCGCCGTGTTTGGGCCCTGTGGTGAGATCAGATCCGGCAGTAAAAACGTCTCTGGCAGGAGATCCTGACCAGCTCTGCAGCCTGAAGGTCACAGGATCAGTAACCAGAACCGAACGGCTCGTAAAGTTCTGCTGGACGATCGCGTCGAGTCGCTACAACCAGAACAATCTCTAAATATCATATTTACAGTGAAATATTTGCTGCTGGCAGCACTAAGCGGCTCATTAAGACTTCCATCCGTGGGTCACTGGTCCCACATGTTGAGTTTTTATTTCATGTCCGTGAACTGTTTCTGACTTTGAGTTGCTAAAACAATCACTTTTACTGAAGAATGACATCCACCTGTGGGTTCATGGATGTTAGTAAATGTTTTGTATTTTCTGACCTGTGTAACCCTGAAAGACGATCAGTGAGGAACCACAAACTAATCACCAATCAATACATTCAGTACATCAGGAGAAGCTGGATGATAAAACCATACGGAGAGAAATTAGTTCCAATTTTATGGCAATAAAGAATACTTCAAACATTGAAATAAAAAAAATCTAAACTGAAATTAGTTTAAATATAAAGACTTTTGATATTGATTTACCATCTGTGTACATATTATTTTATCAAATTTAATTTTTTCATACCATTTCGTTCCCAAATCATGTTTCAGATTTTTCTGTTTCTTTTGTAGAACAATAAGAAAAACCAAGATAAGTCCTGATGATGGTTAAACATTTCTGGAGTTCCCTGCTGTTTTCCTCCTGACTTTATGCAGATGCTAACTCCATGTTTTGTTTGTTTTCCCCGTTAATCCAGTTGGTTGATTTTTCCTCCATCTGTGTTTGATTCCAGCCTGAATGTTGATCAGCCGCACTCTTCAGTTTGTTTACGCAGTCAGAGAGAAATGCGCCGACTTCACTGCTGATAAATTTTATAGTCGCACTCACGCCACTGATGACATCAGCAGCGCTGCTCTGCTGTGGGTCGCTAACGCGTCATTCATCTGGTCCAGGTGTGTTGGAAGCTAACGCTACGTCAACAGAGCAGCTTTTGATGTTCACTTCTGGTTTCTTGTGCTGAAATGCAATTTATTTTTCTGCTTCATGGTACTGATTAAACCTGACCACATCAGACTTTTTTGTGAACAGTTTCCAACCCCAAGAAGAATAAGGTAGCCATTCCCCAGCAGTGCTTTGTTTCTGGCAGTAAAGATGGCCGCCGCGGCACTCTGATTGTAGCAGTAATGATGGCTGCCGCAGTGCTCTGTTTCTGGCAGTAAAGATGGCTGCCACACAGTGTCCCTGGATTTATTTTAAAGTTGTTGAGAGCTTGGTCAGCAGATGGTCAGGAAGGTGATAAAAGCTGACGATGTAAACTTCAGATAAAACACGACGCCCTTTCAGACAACGGACGCTTTGAAAAGTGATGTGATTTATTCCATATTTGGGCGTGGAACAGATAGGGTTTTTTCTGTTTTATTTAAAGATCAGAACCGCTGTGGTAACATCGGACTTGCCTCCTGGTTGAACGGAGCCTTAATAGTTTCAGGCTAGTTTCTCTGGAGGAATGAAATTAGTCACTAATTGTTTACTGTACATCAGGGGTGTTCACAGTGTGGCTTGGGGGCCATTTGTGGCTCTTGAAGTGAAATTGTTCGGCCGCTGACCAAGAGCTGTAATAACAACTGATGACCTAAAACATTTGGAAAATGTCAAGGCACCTTTTTATGTTTTGGATCTTTACTGGTATACAGATTTCATATTGATGAGCAGAAAATAAAAACAAAATTTTGGACTTTAAATGTAATGAACTTTGTGGCCTGTCATTAGCTTAAGCCTGTGGAGCCCAAAGTGGGTCCTGGAGGCCCGGCGTCCTGCATGTCTTAGTTCCTCCCTGGTTTAACGCACCTGGATCCAATGATGGATTGTTAGAGGCCTGAGAAGAACGTTGACCTGCTGAGGAGGTTGTTTCTGCCACCAGGGAGGAACGAAGACACGCCGGCCCTCAGGGACCCACTTTGGGCACCACTGGCTTAAAAAGTTTGGACAGAGTGGAGTCATGGGTCAGAATGGCCTAGTTCGGGGCTCCAGAGCCCGATGCGGCTCTTTAGCGCTGCCCTAGTGGCTCTCTGGAGCTTTTCCAAAAATGTTTGAAAGTGGGAAATATATGTTTTGTTTTAATATAGGAGAACAAACATGACACAGTCTCTTAACGTTTTCCAATGCTATAAAAATGTGTAGAATAAATATTAAATTTCAACATTTCTGTCAGCAAAGATTTGCATCATAGCCTGCGTTCCTTTCAGCTGGGCGGGGTGCGAGGCAGGGGGCTGTAAACGAACCGACGGGTGTGGGGCCATGAGAGCCGAGGAGAGATTCTACATTCATGAACCGAATCATTTGCATTCATTGCCAAAGCTGAAGGATTACCTGAACGTTTGCTCTGTTGCGAGAAGTTGTCAAATAACAAAAAGAGCGTACTTTACTGTAAGCCACACCTACGAATTAAAAAAGAAATGATAAAAGGAAACGTACATACATATATGTTCAAAGTGTGGGAAAAGTAGCGGCTTGTAGTCGGAGAAATCCTGTAATGTGGAAAGACATTTCCAGGGACGGCGCTACATTAGCTGCTGCGTCAAGATTAAAGTTGCATCTTACATGGCCGATGTTGAGGAGCTGTCCAGTGATGTCCGTAACCAGAAGTCACATTAAACGGGTAGGAACACAGTCCTGTTATAGGCACATATATTTAGTAACAAAGTGGTTGTTTTTATAAATTGATTAGTAATTTTTGTCAGTATATATTTAGAATGACACTTAGCGATATTATTGTTTTGTTGCTCAGGTCCGAGGATGGTTGTGTGTCAGAGGAGAAGAAGATGCTGCTGCTATGTTTTACCTGCACTGACTTGCTTGGCATTTGCTCAGAAATCAAACTTAAACTGTACAATTTAATTTTATATACTTTACCTTTTGAAAGGTTACTGTTTTATTTTTATAACTGTTTTATTGCTCTCTGTGTGTTGCCCAGTTAAGGGCTACGTTAAGCACAGTACCTTTAGTTGGTTTTTCGATCGCACACTTAACGTGATTATCTCAAAGAGCCGTCATCGTCAATGGAACTGCATTTGGGAGCAGATTTTCCGAGTTCCAAAAGGAAAAAAATGACCTTTTCCTGTCAGTCTTCATAATAAAGATGACATCAAAATCTGATTTCTTTATTGGATTTATTTAATTTGATCAATGCAACGAAACATAAAACATTAATATTGTAACGGAAGGTAAACTTGAAGCACCATCGTACAACAGAGTCACGTGGTGCGTCATTCCATCCAATAATGGATGGAAAATAACAAACATTTAATCATGAATGCTAATTATGTACACTTTTGATAATAGGCTAATATAAACACTTAAAGCCTGTGTTGCCTTCATTGTAATCCTTATTTAAGGCTTTTAATTTCTTGCGGCTCCAGACAGATTTGTTTTTGGTGTTTTTGGTCCAATATGGCTCTTTCCACATTTGGAGTTGCCGACCGCTGACCTAGTTCAATCCAACCCAGCTTTATTTATAGAGCGTAGAAAACATGAAAACATTTAAAACACTACAGATTTAATTATTTTTAAATATAAAATCAAACTCCAGTCCTGAATCCTGTGTTGTTCTCCATGTTTTCCATCCATCTGGACTGCAGCCAGAGGCGGTTCTGCAGAGTTCTGGGTCCAGGCCACTTCAGACAAATGGACACCAAAACTTTTCATTCCGTTTCATTAATAATGAAGCTCTTAGTGTTCAATAAAACAAGCTGAAGCTTTATGGTTTTAATCTGAACGACTTGGATTTAAATGTTTTTGTTGTCAAAGCAATAATAAATAATAATAGTAATAATAACAGTGGAGGCCATGTTGGGTGTAAAACAATGAAGTCGTCGTATAAAGGAGTGTTTTTGGCTGAACATGATGAAGCGGCGCTGTCTGCTGCTAATGATCTGCGCTACAACAGAAAGTATTTACATTTTCTATACGTCTCCCTGCAGTAACGACGCCCATCCATCATTGCTCAACGGCTCTGCGTCTTAATGGATTTAGTTACAGCCTCACATGCAGCTGCATTAATCACCGACACTCAGAGCCGCAGTCACAAAGACGACGTCGCTTCGGTTTTACTTCCAGTTTGAGAGAAGAAGAATGTGCTCTGTATCCAAACCGTCGTCCTCTCTGTGGAAGTGCCGGTTCGGTTCTGCTCCATCCGGACCTGGTCGGTGCTGTGCGCCATGTAAATGTCTCTTCTAGGTGTGAGTCGTCACATCAGCGCTGCAGAAACGGAGCGCTCCTCATGTGAAAGCAAAGGAAAACAGATTTATGGAGGGAATATGGCTACCAGTTTAACTGTATGGACGGTTATTAAAGCTTGTTTTTTGTGGTCTCCACGGCAACCAGCGCCTGTAACTGACACAGTTCAGGTTTTATGACAGAAAGCCGGAGATGAAAGCGATGAGGATTAGCCCAGTAATATTTTTTACTGTTTTCCAGTTGGGAAGCATTGGGCTCTGATCCTGATTTTACGGTAAACGTCGATGAGAATTCCTCCGCTGTTCTGCCAGCTGTGCCGAAAACTCGATGACTTCACGTCATAAATCAGCTCCGGCGTCAGGGAACACTTTTAATTGATAAAATAAAAGCAGCTTCTTTGGCTCCTCTGTTAACTGCAGGCTTCAGTTTCTAATTTAAATGGGATTTTTTTTTAACCTTTTATTAATCTAAATTTTTAGATATTAAAAGTTTTTCACTCATCTATCGAACTAAATCTGCTCTAAAACTGTGAAGTTAACGTTTGTTAACCACTTCAGGGGAGGAACAAGCCGCCGTGTGTTTGTGGAGGGTTGCAGCCCGGCGTCATGCAGTATCCGGCAAAACGCTAATAACGACTAGCATTGCTTTTAGCAGCTGAGCTATTGACATAACGCGCTTAATCTTAAATATTCGCCCGATATATAAAAGAAAAAGAGATTTACTGCTTTGTTACTAATTAACATTATGACAACTAGATAACAAGGTCAGGAAAAGTTCAGTATCATGTTTCCATCGTGTTATAAAGTTTTTCCCTCATCAAACGCAAACCTGCAGTGTTGCTCCGATTCATTCATGTTTGAGAAGTCCTTCAATCTCCATGGTAACCATTCAGCTGCTAAACGCCTGGGTGGGCCTAGCCCCACCTTTGAGGTGAAGCTCCTCCCCCACTCAGCTCCTTCAGACTAGCCAGCAGCAATTAGCAAACAGCTGCTGAGCTCGTTATAGGAGCTGCTTCTCAGAGCAATGCTGGTAAAAACATTAAAGGGTTAACAGAGGAGCCATGTTGGGACGACTTCCTGGAGGCGGAGCTTCAGGAATAGCAGGAGGTTGAAAAGAGACGGGGTAAATTTCAGGGCGTTAAATCAGGAAGTCAAACTTCTTTAAAGTCATACCTAATAACTGAATTTTACTATAAAATGGAAAACACGAGACTGAACCTTTAACACAGAGAACCGGTTTCTGCATTTTTTCAGTTTCTGCGGTTTCTGCGTGCATACTGATGCATTGCCCTCCCTGCAGCGCTGCTTCCTGAGGGCTGTGCCCTGCAGGGGGCGCTGTGCGGTGTTGAGCCCTTTTGGTCTCCAGGTGGAACCTGATTGATTCTGCAGGACGTTTGTTCTCATTGAAGCGTTTCTGGAGACTCTCTGACGACTCAGCGCTGCACTGGGAGATGAATCCGTCAGCTCTAAGCTGTTCCACATCCACCTGATGCAGATTGATGGTCCTGGAGAGGGAGATGGACACAAACAGACACACACACACACACACACACACACAGTTAATCATGTGTGTGACAGTCCAGACGGGAGAAGGGAAGTCTGGAATACCGGTTGGACCCGGCGGTCCGTCTGTGTGACTTGGCTCGGCGCCTCGTCCGTCCACGCGCCGCGCAGCGAGTGGTCCGACTCAGGATTATCCCCCTGAGTCCACACACACACACACTGAGCAGCCCCCTGTGGTTGTCCACCAAACCGCCAATCAGCCCTAAAGCTTACCTCCACCTGTCAGGAGCTTCCTGTTCCTGTCAGGCATAGCACAGGCGTCCCATTCATCCGTCCTCCGTTAGCAAAACCGCTAATGGCTAATGAGCTAAGCT
>NW_015117269.1:19138-20526 GCF_001443285.1 Poecilia latipinna
GAGGGTGGTGGATGGGATTTGACTTTACTGCCGCGTCTCCTACAGCAGGGGTGGCCAAGTCCAGTCCTCGAGAGCTACCATCCTGCAAGTTTCAGATGCATCCCTGCTTCAACACACCTGAATCAAATGACTGGCTCGTTATCAGGCCTCTGTAGAGCTGATCCCGGTCTGTTGGAGTAAGGATACTTCTAAAACTTGCAGGATGGTGGCTCTCGAGGACTGGACTTGGCCACCCCTGCTCTAGTGGCTCTGGCCCTCTACTGGCCCTCTAGTGGCTCTCTGGGGGCCCTTTACTGGCCCTCTAGTGGCCCTCTGAGGGCCCGGGCCCTCACTTTGAGAACACAGATATAAAACATCCCATAATATCTCTTTCTGCTTGTTGGTTGCAGGATGGTTCCCAGTTTTATTCTCAAGTCCTTGGCTGTTTTTCTTGTCAAAACCTTTCCATTTCTGGTTTGCTGTGCGCCATTGACCCTCTGACTCTGATGCCCCTAATTAAAATAAAATCCTGATGAGGTTGAAGCTGAACTTTGTGAATTATTTCCACATAAACCCAGGCTGGTTTATCTTTATTAATTATTTACACCAATCATGCGGGTAATTGGTATTTTATTCTAATCGCTGTTCCTGATAAACGTTTGAAGCGGAGCTCAGCGCTGCCCCTGCTGGAGGATGTGGGAGGCTCCCTGTGGGTCAGAGGTCATCGTTCCTCAGGAACAGTTTATTATTGCTCCAAAAAGCTCAAAGTTTCTCTCGTTTATTAAAACGACCTCTGATGACGGGAGTTTTACATTTTAATTTAGTCAAAAGGAAATTAAATGAGAACGTTTTTCATATCTTTGTAAAAAAAAAAACGATTAAAACTTCGATCACTTCAGGGGAAATACTGGAGGAGATGGAGGAGTGGAAACACACAGCGTGTGTGTGTGTGTGTGTGTGTGTGTGTGTTTTAAAACATCTGGAGAAGTTTCACTCTTGTTGCTCATTTATTTTGTTAGAAAATAACAAATTTCTTTACTTCCCGTTTCCCTCCCTGGGTAGGAGTTAGCGTTAGCCGCCGGCGGTCGGTGCTGCTGATAAATGTCGCCGTGATTAATGGCCGCCGCTGACGTGAAGGGGTGGCAGCACAACAATCTGGAAACCTGCGTCTGTACATAGCGGCTTTCAGACAAATTCACCCGACTTTCCGTTATCTGGAGTTTTAATGGAAAACATCACTGATTCTCAGTTACACTCGGGTCTGGACTTTGACTAGGCCATACAAACCTATGAATCTACTACGGTCTAAGCGAGCAACGGCTTCTAATTGATGCTACTAAATATGTAAAGAAACATACATATTGAACCCGCCTCCTTTTGTCGCTATTGATTCCAGACACAAAGAGGAA
>NW_015117270.1:0-4147 GCF_001443285.1 Poecilia latipinna
TGTGTGTGTGTGTGTGTGTGTGTGTGTGTGTGTGTGTGTGGGTGTGTGTGTGTGTGTGTGTGTGTGTGTAGGTGTGTGGGTGTGTGTGTGTGTGTGTGTGTGTGTGTGTGTGTTTGTGTGTAGGTGTGTGCGTGTGTGTGTGTGTATGTGTAGGTGTGTAGGTGTGTGCGTGTGTGTGTGTGTGTGTGTGTGTGTGTGTGTGTGTGTGTGTGTGTGTGTGTGGCACACATGACTGTAACGTTTTGTTCATAGTTTAGCTTGTTGTTTTAAGGTATGTGAAAGACAGATCTCAGTGGTTACATTTGCATAGTGCTACTGTGATTCTCAGATCAGGGAGGAAGTTTGAATTTAGCTTTCTGTGGGTCAAACACTCTAAAAATTCTTGTTAATTTGCAGTTTTACCCAGCTATGTATTGTTCTGAAAGGAAAAGTTTGGGACTGTTGAAGTGAAGTGAAGTTCAGGTAAAACATTACCTGAATGTTTTACCTCATTCAGGTAAAGGTGCAGCATTACGTGTTTTCCAGGCATTTAGAGCCATTTTATAGCACAATCAAGTACCTATGTTACTTATAAAAAAAATCTGCCTTGAAATTGGGCCTCTGTCTCTTTAACAAACAATTTCTCATTCTGAAACTCCGCCTTCAGGAAGTCATCACAACATGGCTCCTCTATTAACCCTTTACCAACGTTTTTACCAGAGTTTCACTGAGAAGTAATTTGCATAGAGAGCTCAGCAAAAGTGCAGTTCCCTCCGCCAGGTGTTTGCTAATTGCTGCTGGCTAGTCTGAAGGAGTTAAATGTGGGTGTCACATTGAACATTTATCATTGATACTTGACAAATATTTCTATTTTGCATCTGGGAAGAAAAATAACAACTATGATGGATGATAATGAGGATTAAGTTAGTAATGTGCTGACTCTGCTTGGACAACAACTTTAAAATCACAAAATACGCTCTACCATTACTACGATGCCGAGGTTTAGTGCCGCAAAGCCTTGTTGAATTACTTTGATGTTTCTCTCAATATTTGTCACAAACAGAACTCATATTTTGTTTTGAGACAATGTAGTGAGAGACGAGTGGGTAGAACAGGAGACAAGTAGCTGTTATATCGACATGCCCTAGGAGAAAGTGACGTGCTCTTTAGATGCACTTCCTCCGTTTTTACTGGCCAGATGTGAAGACATTGACATGCAAATAAGCCAGCTTTCTTTGTTTTTCCTTCTGTCTTTCATTCTGTCTCTGTTTCTTATCTCTTAGCATTTTGCCTCATGTTATCGCTGACTCCCTCTCCTTCTTACACTTTGGACCGTCTCACATTCAAACGAGGTCCAAATTATGTTCAAGTGCAGCCGCAGACACTTCCAGACAGCCGTTCTGCTCAGGAAGCCATCACCGATGCGTACACTGATGCAAACGGCTCTGTCTGGCTTGCTATCAAGAGCCTTTCACGTTCACACAACTCCTCTGTCATTATTTTGCGATGAATAATCTCAGTCTTTTTGCTCTACAGTACAAAGTCAATGAGCAGTTGAGAGTGACATTAAAAACTCAAAATACCAACTAATGCCACTTTGAGGGGCAAACAACTTTGTGAAGGGTGTCTGAAAGCCTTGATGGGGACTTAAGGAGTTGGATGCTGCTGGTCTGCAATAAAGAGAGCAAAATGTACGCAGATGATTCATGAAAGAGACTTCTATATAGCCATACTTCTAACTGGTAATAAGTCATGTTTGAAGTAGCATGGGCCTAAAGAAACTTTCCTTTGTAAATTAACCAAATAAACCTTGATGAGAGCTCACTGCCTTTCTCTGTTTTCTGTCTCACCTTTGATGCTAACATCCGTTTGTGTTTTATCAGGGATATATGATCAGGTTTTAGCAGGTCTCACTAGTTTCAGTGAGAAACCTTCCCCTGTGATTCATCTGCGAGTCTCACAGCAAAGTAACATTTATCCTTAGTGGTCAGTCCATCCATTGATATACGTTACTGGACTGAAAAGCGATGACTGGGAAAATGACACAATCACACAATGAACATGCAGCGTTTTGCTACTAATTGTCAAGATTATTACAGCTAGATAACAAGGTGCAATGGTATCACATCCCACAGGTCAGGAAAAGGTTTTAATAAAAATATATTGAGAAAGTGGGAAGTAAGTTGGTTACGCCAGCTTGACTTTGACAACATTAATACGTACTTGTGCAGCAGAATTCAGGATGTTTTGGTTCAGATAACACTAATGACTTATACTATGTGTTATATTTATGTGGTGACCCACATAAGTATAGCAGGTGTTAATTTAGCTAATCAGCTACCGCTAGTGGTCAGACGATCGCTTATTAATGATCGCAAAGTAAACATCAAGCCTGAAAACATAAAATTGTAATGAGCTTGGAAAACAGAATACAAGTGGTTTTGAATTCTTCTTCACTTTTTTGGGGTGTTATTTTCCCTTTGCTGTGGTGCAGTGCAATTGTTGCAATTTCTAAAAAACTGGAATAATTTCCTTGTTTATTCATAGAATGTGACAATATTCATGGTAATTATCAAATAGGTTGAAATATTTCACAATGCAAAGGAGCTGTAGGTTGCTACATTTTACCAAGCAATAACTCCTACAGCAGCAATTATGTAAAAATGAATTGTTGATTAAATTAACAGAAATGTGCTAAGTCCTCTCTTGCATCTTGACAGAAACCAGTGTGTTTATATATTTCTATTGAGGGAGAACCATATTTTACATATTGAAACATCAGCAATTTTCTCAGTTTTAATTTAAGTTACATTTTATAGAAATCTGATAATAAATGATGTCATTATGAATATGTTTGTGACCAATTCCTGCTCACCCCACATTTCAACAGTCTAAGTTTCTGGAAATGACTCAATGCATAGTAATGGTGCCTGCAGATGCGTCTCACTAGCGATAGCGGCTAACAGTCACTGTCCAAAGCAGTAATGTATGTTGATGGTCAGTCCATTCATTGGTGGGTTGTTACCATTGTGAGTAGGGAGAAGTCGGGTGTACAATGGCAATGTTGCCAGTCCAATGAATAAAGGTTTTGGGAAATAGATTTGATACTAACTTTGCATAAACTCATTAAGACTTGAAGACTGATTTATTAAACCATCTTTAAACCCTGCGGGTTCCAGAGCTTTCTCTAACCTTAGCCTCTGTGCTTTCTACTGCAATCAAGGAATAAAACAGAAAATGTAACAGTTTAACTTGGTGAGTAGAAAAAAAGTTGGGTAAGAGGACTGTTTTTACGCACCACCATGCCTCATTTTTATTATTTTCTCAGAGCACTGATTGGTCGAGAGGCACTGGTAAACTATCATTTCAAAACTTATGGCAGAGCAGAAGGAAGGTAAGAAGGAAACCAGTTTTGTGCTACTGAAAATCCTGAACTGAGCCTAAAGCTATACGTGGATAAACTACTAACCCAGTTGATCACCAGCTTCACAGACCCAGTCACTTCAGTGTCACCTGCTTTTTCATCCCAGACAACTAAATAACTGAACGGCAAGAATCCCTGTAGGACGCAGCACTGAAAACATACAATTCAAGATCCTTAACAATTTTCAGTAAATTCCTTACAAATAAAATAACTAACGTACATTTATTGTATCCTAAGTGAACAACTGAAATTGGTTGTGCCTAATTTACAGCAAACACAGTGCTGAGAACTAAAAGACTTTTAGATGTGAGCCTGGGCTTTTATTATGCTGCCAGACACCGAACTGAGACACTCAAACAAGCATTTATTTAAAAGTTTCAAGCTGAGGTTAATAAAAAGAGAGAGAAATAGTCTCTCGGGTTCTGTGAGCAAGACAGCATCAGGCACCTAAGATACACCTTTTATTTTACTGCCTCATTTGCAGCAAGAGCAAGAGCATTTATCCTGGCGAGAGAACATGGCGATGTGATCAAAGTGCACTTAGACATCTGTACAATCAGGAACCAGCTACTAACAACACATGGAGCAGCCACTTAACCACTGCTGATTTTCCTTTTTTGCTTGTAATGGTGATCCATTGATGTGAAGCAGAGAAACAAATTCTGGTTGTTGGGTAACTCCCTGCAAAGCAAATTGTGTTCCACAATTCCTTTCTGTGCCACGGAAAAAAGGCAATATGGCAAC
>NW_015117270.1:7468-11579 GCF_001443285.1 Poecilia latipinna
TATGTGTACAAAAATACAGTGTTATGTATTTTCCAGGCACACAGTCCCATTTCATAGAATAATCAAATATAAAAACTAAATATCTACAAAATGACATAAAATAAATTTCACTTCCTGATTTATTGCCTTGAAATTGGGCCTCTGTCTCTTTAAAAAAACTCCTGCTCTTTCTGAAACTCCACCTTCAGGAATACATGACAGTATGACTCCTCTATTAACACTTTAATGACGTTTTTACCAGCATCACACTGAAAAGTAACTCCTATAATGAACTCAGCAGACATGCAGTTCCACCAGGTGTTTGCTAATTGCTGCTGGCTAGTCTGAAGGAGCAGAATGGTGGAGTTGTGAGGAGGGCTGCTTTGTGAGATGGATGTTAGGTCCATCCAGCCATCTTGCACAAATGAATGGTTGCCATGGTAATTAAAGGATTTGTCAAACATGCATGAGAAAATCATGGCGACACTCTGAGGTATGTTTTTGATGGGGGAATAATTTTATAACATGTTATTCTGACATGGGGAGCCTGCCACTTTAAAATACTGTTGTTAGTTTATAAACCACAGTTTAGCATTAAAGATCTGCTGTTGTATCAACCTTTCAGACCTATCAGGTCTTCTGGTTCTGGTCTGGTTATTGTTATTTTCTTCCATCATTTATGAAATATTGCCTTTTAAGCTACATTGGTTAAAGGGCCAGTGTCATGGCTCTGCATCCCCAGAACCAGAACCAAACATGAAGAAGCACCATAACAGTTTCTATTCGAATAGTTTTGTAAAAAAAAAAGTATTTTCTGCTGGTGTCATTGAACAGTTCTTAAAATGTCCCTCTCCAGCTGGTCGAGTCAAATACAGATTGCATTTGAAATCCTCCTCACCTAATTTCTGCATGTGTCATTGAGAGTTCTTGGCAAGAGATAAGGCCTTCTGCTGGCTATGCAGATGATGTGTTTTTTTCTCTTTTTTTGGTGCAAAGGACACATACAGTCATCTGTTATGTGGGATATTAAGAGCAACTTAACAGAGATGAAGAGACTGGTAACACGGTAGAAAAAAACTGATTTGACTTTATGATCAATATTTCCCATCATGGTTTATAGATGAAAAGTAAAATGCTACAGTTGGGAGTTTCCATTTGTCTTTAATGTTAACGAAATACCAATAGTTCAAATCAATGGCTACCTTTAACACAACTACTGAACACTGACATGTATTTACATGTCAGTGTTCACACTTTCCATCTGCTAGATCAGGGTCTGCAACCTGAATCTCTGGAGACACAAGTGGCTCTTTGGTTCACAATATTAAATATTGCTCTGTTTTTGTTTAATTCTTTTTTAAATGTCTCCATAAAAAACACTGACTAACCGGGCCCGTCTAAATTTGGTCTAGAAACCAGCCTCCAAAGAAAACAGTAAAGACCTTTCTACATTTTTTAACCAGCTATATGGGAGGATACTTGTATCATCATCACCTTTATTCAGATGGCAATTTGTAATGCAAAATATTATGCTTAGTGATTTTTTTGCAATGGGCAATTTTAAGTGGCAATCCAGTACTTAATTAATTTAGAATTATTCTTATATTTATGAATGAAATTGTGTACAGCATTGACTTTATTTATTTGAAGAGTATTTTGTAGCTCAGTACAAAATTGTGTATATGTGCAAAATATTTGGTTCAATAATGGGTTGGTTTGATCCTGGTCCTTAGCCTTGTTAATTACTCTTATTGGTCTCTTTTTAAGTTTGATTAGTGACTGTTGTGTTGTTTTGTAATTAACTTCCCAAACCTCTGGTGTCACTTAAATAAGGTCAAACTAAAGAAGAGTGTAGAATGTTAGGGTCAGGATGTTTCTTTGTGAATAGAAAGGTGTTTGGTACTGAAACTATGATAGACTCACTTCATGAAATGTGAACTGAAATAGTAAAACCCTGACTCTTTTTTGACTCTTGTCTATTTTTCTGTAGATGGACAGTCATTCTTGTAAAAAAGGCCAACAGCCTCATAACATTAAGATAAAAATAAGGGTAGTGAAATTTCTAAGTATGATTTTCAAATATAGTTCAGGTTAATGACTCATTTTCACTAGAACTTCTATCTTGATAGTAAACTGATTTTAGGTTTATTAATCCTATGAGATTAGTAAAATGTTCTTCAAATGAGTGAAAATGCATAGTTTTGAGTAGATTTTATTTTAATATCCGGGGGAGAGACCCCACTAGGACTGTCTAGAACCGCCCCTGGGCTGCAGGTCTGGGTCTGTCGCTCCACAGCTGCTTTTGTCTCACTATTGTCAGCAGGTGTTGGCAAGTATGTGGTCTTGAGATTCTGTTTCAAACTGAGTTTATACACCTCTGGAAAAACTTAAGTTTCTCTGATTTTATTCTTTATAAGTATATGTTTGAGTAAAATGAACATTGTTCTTTTATTCTATGAATTACTGACAACATGTGTCTTCATTTTGTTTGTGAATGTATGTAAATAAGCACTTAGATCTGGAAAACTGCACCAAAAAATATCTTCTTATGGGTCTTAGCCGTGCTGGGGGCTAAGCACCCCTAAAGATCAGATCCTAGAATCACCCCTGGGTACAGGGACAAGTTAAATATATGGTAACATTTTATTTGAAGAGGGGTGAATAAGACTGACATGACACTGTCATAAACATGACATAACACCTGTCATGAACATCAATAAGCCTTCATGAATATTTGTGACTGGTGTCATAAAGCGTCATTCGGTAAATTATGACACTTTTAATACAAAGTTGACATTATTCAAAATGTCTTTGTTATGACAACTTGACATTAAACAAGAAATCATTACTGTTAATAACATAAAGTTACCTAATTTTTAAAGTGCAATCAGTAATACTTTTATAACAAATTTATNTCAGTTACATGTTTGTTAATGTTTTATCAATATATTCTTTCACATCCGGCCCTTTAAAACATTCCTGATCTTGTTGTGGCACAAAATAAAAATAAGTTTGACTACGGTCTACGATATACAATCTCAATAATTTGAAGTTTGTCTTTTGACATGGCAAAACATATAATAAAACTTTTAGAAGGTCCTTGATTTATTCCTTTAAGTATAAACTGACAAATGTAATGATACGGAACACAATGAAAAAGGGTGTTAAAATAAGGTTAGAGTGTCAGGCTCTGACATCATTCCCCTGAGTTGTTGGAAATAAAAGAGATATCAAATCACAGTCCTAGAAAATCCACATTGTGCCGATACAGTGAGACAGAGACGCAGTCGCTGACTGCTATATCTTAAAACCCGAGTTATAAAAAGTTGATAATTAAAGACAGGCCTCAAAGGACGAAGGGAGATAATTGGCTTTCTCAGCCATGCCACTCTGACCCACTTTACTACCAATAACTTAATAAGGAATGAAGGAAACGAAGCTTCTGCGCAAATTCAATCTGGAAGGCTCTTTAGCCTCACCTGTCTCATTAATCAGCGCCTCCCTCTCTTCACCCTGGACCTATCAGCATCGGTTCAAGCCTCGCTTCGGCCAATCATCGTTCGAGCTCCAGTTGAAAAGGCCCTCCTGGCCACAGCCTCCTCCACTTACCAGCTGCGATCAACCCACCTCCGCCCCATCTCCACCTTCTGCTCCTGGCTCTCAGGCCACATCCTTCTTCGACCGCCGCCACCAGTACAGGCCCTGGGGGGATTACATTCCTATGCAGCATCAGGAATGTTTATTGAACTTATCGAAGCTCCAGCTCAACATCCCCGCCCGGGGCGTGAACGCCAAAGGACTTTAATGTTTATTTGTCATTAAAGTTTCTTTAATCGCTTTCTTTCTCTGTCTGAGTCTCTCCAGATTAAATTAGAAAAATAACAAGTTGTTTTAAATCTGAAATAATTTATTACCATAGAAGTGTGGGTGATCCTTCGCCTCACACTGATATCCAGGTTCTGGTTCCGCCCCAGAAACAGGTTCTGTATCCAGACTTGTTCTCTGCAGTGTAGCTGCCTATAATTAAGGGCTAATTATAATTTCATGATTCTTTTTTGATTGCGATGGTTTGATGGTCTGACCTAAAACAAGAAATGACCAAATCAGTCAGGTGTCAACAGTCTGTGTGCCA
>NW_015117270.1:14921-16603 GCF_001443285.1 Poecilia latipinna
ATATATATATATATATATATATTGCTGTAATCTAGTTAGTCTATACTAGAATTTAATTATTCAGATACTTATTTGTCACCTTTGTCCAAATAGTTGCTTTTCCACCAAAGGCAGCACCACAGTAACAAGCATTCAGGACAAATTCCTCTGTAACTGAATGCTTCAGATAAAACTACAATATACAAAGCTGTTAGTAATTATGATAAAGACTTACTTATGTGGAAACAGTCCTATGTTTACCAAGGTTATCTGTTGTATGCTAAGAAATGAGGGCCACTATCAATAACTCCCATGTTTTCTGTTGGTCTTCAGCCATTTATCAAGCCTGTGTGCGGTCCAGGCCTCGACCCTGCAATACTACTATTTGTCTTGTCAAGTTTCTCTTTCTGACACAGCCCACCGACTGCAGCACACACACATTTGTCCCTTCAGTGACCTACAGTGACAAGCACAAAAACAAGTTTAGTATTAAAGCTAAACTCTGATGGCATTCTTTCCATTTTCCAGTGATGGGCCCTGGTACTGTTGTACCATCTCACCCTGCTTTCCAAAGCTTTACCCTGTCTGCTGTGTTTGTCGCTTTTCTTCATGTTGTTGTCACTAATATATGGAGTTAGATCTGTTTCACAATTATTCAATCAAAAAAAATAAATCATGTAAAAACAAAAAATAGTACTGAATCAAAAAAAAAATCATGTCAAACAACAAAACTAGTATTCAATCAAAAAAAAAATTCTAACAAAAAAATCTTAAAAACTTTTTAATCATAAAAATATTTTTTTACAAAACAAAACAAAAAAATTAAAGAGTTTTTATTTTATTTTTATTGAAATCACTAATTTTTGTTTGAAACTTTTATTTTTGCATATCAGAATTTTTTGGTTGACAGCCGAAGTTTTTGGTTGAGTAAGTTTTTTTTTTGAAGCTCCTGTTTTTTGGTTGAACTCAACTTTATTTGCTTGCGAATCTCACATGAACATCCGGGGCGGGGCTTAAGGACGAGCGATGTAAGACGTGTTCCGATTGGTTAGCGCTGACTAAAGCGGATGACTCCCTGAGATCTCAGAACTCTGTCCCGAACTGCAGGGCTTCGGTGACGGGACACAGAATGTGATGGTAAGTAATCTTCACAAAATTACACCGTTTAGCAGCTTCTAAAGTGTCCACCCTGTTTCAAAGAAGAAATCTTACTCAACTTATGACGACAGTCACATATTTTGTCTGCCGTGATCCCCGGTAGCATATTGTGCTAGCTAATGTTAGCACTAGGTAAAGTTCATAAACTAGGCTTGTGTAATATTCGCCTGTCTTTATGTTGAATTCGTTAACCAGCGCACATCTGTCGAGTGGCATTAAGCGTGGAAAATACCAAATATATCTGGAGGAAATATGTGTTAAAAGCTGTTTTGTAATCCTACGTGTGTGTGTGTGTGTGCGTGTGTGTGTGCGCGCGCGTGTTAACTAGCATTGGAGCTAAAGTGGGAAAACAGCAGATCGTTGCACCAATGTTATTGGGTCCACGTCAATCTGCACCACACCTCAAGTGACTGTGCAGATTATTTATTTACCAAGCACATAATCAGTGTTGTCCATGAGGGGAGGCAACGTAACTCTTAAATAAATATATATATTTTCTTCCAGATGTAAAATGTAAAACTAAGCTGGTAGGTCACAGGCCGAAG
>NW_015117270.1:18134-20524 GCF_001443285.1 Poecilia latipinna
AGGACAGGCTTGTAGGTCTTACTGATTCCTCCAGCTGCTAGAGACGATCAGAGCATGAGGATGGAGAGACCAGCAAGTGTTGAGTCAGAGAAGGTCAGGTAGGGAAGGAAGTGTTGCTTTTAGGGGCCAGGTGTGTTTGGCTAAATATATTTCTCCATATTTTTTTTTTGATTGAATACTACTTCTTTTGTTTGACATGATTTTTTTTGATTGAATAATTGTGAAACAAATCTAACTCCATACCAGTGCTCTCTAGAAATCCTCATGGGGTTTTCCAGAACAGATGAATTTATAGTGAGGTTAATTCACAAACAGGTGGAATCTATTTGGTAATTATGTGACCCCGGAGAGCATTTGGTTAGACTGGGTTTTATTTTGGAAAAGGTCTGTGGCATGCCATACTACTAGAGACGTCCTTTGTGCTTTGTGCACATGGTGCTACTTTTCAGTCTTTGCCAGCAAGTTTGCAACTTTTCAACTTTTTTTCTAGAAAATTTCTGAGATTAATCTCAAAAAAATTTCTAGAACATTTTCGATTTCTCAAACTTACGAATGTTTTAAAATATTTTAGAATATTTCTAGAAATCTTCTGAGATGTCTTGGTGGAAATTTACACTTTTTTTTTTTCTTTTTCACCAGCAGTGGTCCCAATGAGTTGTCGTAACCTAGAGTTAATCTATGCTACAAATGTAATTATTCAGATACTTATCAAATTGATACAAACTGACCCCTCCACATTTGTCCAAATTGTCGTATTTTGGGAACACCACAGTAACAAGACATTAAGGACATGGTGTTATTTTATAGCACAGTCAAGGAACTATTTTACCTTCAGTTTTTTTTTTTATTATATGTATCAAATATGGCTTAAAAGAAACTTCTGAATGTAATGCTTTGAAATTGGGTCTCTGTTTTTTTAAGAAACTTGCAATTTCTGAAACTCCACCTTCAGGAAGTTATGACAACATGACTTTTCTATTAACCCTCTAAAAACGTTTTTACTAGCGTTTCACTGAGAAGTAGTTCCTATGAAGAGCTCAGCTGATGCTCAGTTCCACCAGGCGTTTAATTAATTACATTGTCAAATTTATTGATATTTATTGAAACTTTCTTTGAACAAACAATGGAGAAAATAGTAAAACTAACAATCCCAACAATACAGACAGCTTTGAGTGGTTTTGCACAGTATTAACTGGAGTTTTTCAAGAAAACAACAAATTGAGATTCTTATCATGCTATGAAATTTGTCATGACAAATTATAAATGATAGGATAAATGCCCAGAAGTCCTGCCTTTTCTTTATATTCTTTCTGCTGAAGTTAGTTTGGCCATCATATATTTTTCAAAGAACAAAATTTTCCTCCTTGCACCAATCCTCCACTTACTGACATTTTTCTGGGTAGTGAAATGAGTCTTGTCATATTCTTTTAACACAGGGGTCCCCAAACTTTTTCCTGTGAGGGCCACATAACTTTTCCCTTGTCTTGTGGGGGGCCTGAGTCAGTTTGTAAGAGAAAAAGTGTGACGATTGCAGGAGTGCCTAAATATAAAAATGTATTGTTTTCCAGAAAGCAAAATCAAATAACATTCTCTGGGTTCTTCACAGAACAAAAGTCAGGAAATAAATAATAACACTATTAATTAAATAAATAACACTATTAATAAAATAAATAATAACCAAATAACCCTCTCTGGGTTCTTCACAGAATAAATCCAGGTAGGATTATAGTCCGTATTTTCCGAACTATGAGTCGCACCGGACTATAAGCCACAACCCCAAAGTTTTTTTTTTTTTTAACCAGTAAACATTCACATATAAGCCGCAGATTTCTCTGCCGCTCCAGGTTTTCCACAGCGATGCAGCAGCAGCAGCAGAGGGGCGGACACCCAACATTTGAGTCACAACAGGTCAATTGAATATCACATTTCTTACGGTTGAAAAAGAAAAAGTTGCCAAGTTTAGATTTAACTGAACTGATTACAGTAGTTTCCGAACGGTAACTGTAACAGTAAAAGTGCTGATCCTTCGTGTCTGCTACTAACATGTGCTAAATGAAAATGGGCGCTTTCTTCTTCTTCTTTAGATTTTAACGGCAGCTTGCATCCATTATTGTTGCACTACTGCCATCTATTGGATCCTAATATCTATACCTCAAATTCTCATAATGATCCCAGTATCATTTTAACTCAAACCTCACATGTTTTCTCTCAGACTTACCTAAATGTCTGAGGTTTACACACAAAGTGGAAATAGCAAGGTCCTGTTTTATTTGTAAGGTTACATAAGCATTTATGTTTTTTTTTTTTTTTTTTTTTTTTTTTTTTAAAAAAACGCTTGTTTTTTTAACCTTTCCCACCACATCCGTTCCACAACAATAACCGAGGGGGCC
>NW_015117270.1:21667-22092 GCF_001443285.1 Poecilia latipinna
AATAGTAAGGTTCTTTTTTTTTTTTAAGGTTTTAAAAACATTTTTTTTTTTTTTTTTTTTTTTTTTTTTTTGTTAAATCAACAGCCTGTTTATTTAATCCATTACGTCGATCGCGATCAACGTAGATCGCAGCAGGGCAGCCAATCTGACCTCTGGTCAACCTTTGTCACCACCTTACGCATGCGCATAATACCGCGCCAATAATTAGACGAAGAAGAAGTAGTTACGGTGTTGCATAGCTAGCCGCTAATAATTTATTAGAAAGGGTATAAACATGAGTGCCATAGCTGGTCCAAGTAAGAAGGCTAAAACCTACCACTTCCATGCTGAATTGGAGGAGGATTTTTTTTTTTTTCACTTTGTCATATTCTAAATGTGTTTGTCTCATTTGTCGATGTGCCATTGCTATTCCAAAGAAGGGAAAT
>NW_015117271.1:0-1528 GCF_001443285.1 Poecilia latipinna
AAAGACTGCTTATTGGGTGTAGAACAGTAGGTTCCTTCCATGCATTGCATAGGCAGGCCCCAATCTGTAAAAAGATCAAGCTCCTCCACTTCCTTCTTGAGTTACTATTGCCATCTGAAGAAATGCACCACTTCCGACTAAAACCAACCAATCAGAGCCAGGAGGCGTGTCTTAGCGTTGTCATGCTTGTGTACCCGCTGCTCAGTGTTCTTATAGTGGAGAAACAACTTACTGCAGCCATCATTGGTCTTGCCAACTAGCCAGAGCATTCCTGGCAGGCTCCATTGTGGTGAACCAGCTGTAGCACAGCTGGTTGCAAGGAGAGTGTGAGCAGCATGTACACAAGCATGTTTGACAGAGTTAAGATCCTCCTTCTATCTTGTCTTTCAAGAGTATTTCTTTCAAATACTGCATTAGCTTGGATAAATGACAACTAGCTGCAACCAGCAGATCAAGATATTGCACCAAAGTGTAGACATTACTCAACAGAGAAAACAAGTTATATTTGAATTTTGTACCTTAAGAATATTTAGGTTAGCATACAAATACTTGTCATTGTCCATTTTATTCATTTTTTCTGTTATTTTATTTTTAAATCTGACCAAGGCTGGCCCAAGATTTTATGGGGCCTTGAACAGAATTTGGTGGAATCTGGGAGATGTCTGATACATATGATATCTGATGTATCAGATATCTGATTTTTATATCTGATTCATCAAATGAGATATTTTCATTTGATGTATGATGAGCATTTTACAAAACACATATGTATCCTAATATCGTTTTCTGTCATGTTATATCCAGCTCAACCATGTTTTCCTGTAGAGAAGTCCTGGGTGCAGTGAATCCCAGGGTTTCCCCCAGTGTATCATAGGCCTGGCGGCCGGCCGGCCATGCTTTACTAGTGCCACCGCCAGGCTAAGCGTTTCTTGTTTATGTGTTTAGAAAAAAAAATTGCCTTTTTGTTGGGGGGTTTTTAAAGCCAGATTGCAAGTGTCCATCTACCAAAATGGTGCTGGTTCTAAAATCTTGGCCGTGGTTCTTGACTTGTTAGCGGGTTAGCTTCAGCTAACCCACTTGTGTGCGGGTTAGCTAGCTCTTCAGTCCAGGATGTACCCGGTCTGAAAAGCCGTCTAACCTCAGAATTAACCGCAGGCTGTCGGGTTCTATCCAAAATGTCTGATAATGCTGACAATTATGGAATTGGAGTATTAACAATATCACTTAAAATATTCACTGCCTCGATGAGACGCTCCTGCTCAGCCATTTTCCTATCCGTTTTTTCCTGTTTATTACAGGTGTCCAATCAGAAACTGAAATTTTAAGTTAACTTCCGTTGCAATCAAACTCTCGGAGAGTTTGATAGCGAATGTGAGAGAGTTTGATAGCGAATGTGAGAGAGTTTGATAGCGAATGTGAGGGAGTTTGATAGCGAATGTAAGGGAGTTTGATAGCGAATGTAAGGGAGTTTGATAGCGAATGTAAGAGAGTTTGATAGCGAATGTAAGGGAGTTTGATAGCGAATGTA
>NW_015117271.1:7442-15281 GCF_001443285.1 Poecilia latipinna
GTGTATATATATATATATATATATATATATATATATATATACACACACACACCCTTGTGTGTCATTTCTTTGTGATCAGACCAATTAAGACAAAATAGGGGTAACTAAACAGAATACAATTACAAATGACACCAAAAACAAATGACAGTACAGCTAAGACCCAAAAATGAAAATCAAAATTATTAAACTTTAAATACTAATATTTACTTAAATACAAAACTTATCTAAACAAAGAAACTACAAATTCCCCCTGCCAGCAGGAACTAGTGGTGCAGTCCAATCATCATTTGAGCCTGCTGAGCCCTGGCCCCCATCTTTTGTCTGGAACTCCAATGCAGGTAAGTACCGGCAGGAAAACAAACAAAGAATTAATCTTAAGCAAACAAAAGTAACTTTAAGTTGATATAAATACATATGTTAGCTAAATGTGCGCGCTAATGTATCCAAATCAACTAATAAATGTTTTATTGAAACTAAAGTGTTGTTGTGTTTGTATAAAAAAATAAATTGTGCATAAAAAGAGTTACCGACATAGGAATGTGGCCATGGATTTGGCCATCATATCTTCATAAGACACCTTATTAATTAAAAAAAAATATTTACAATAATATGTACAACAAGTTACATAAACAGTGACTAAAAGAACGATGAGGCTTAAGGAAGGTAAAAGAGCAAAAATTACGGGCAGGAAAAGGTTGCAAATAAGAAGAGGTTACAAGTGGGGAAAGGTTATATACAGCAAATTAGGGCAGATTACATGAGAAATTCTTTACAAATTGAAGCAGCCTTTAAAGCTTTAGTATTTCAGTATACAGTATTTCAGAGAATAAAAATATGAAGAAACATAGGCACAAAAGGCATTCAATTTAGGTTTCAACGTAAGAAATTTGCAGCTCTGGATATTAAAGTTTGACAAAATTAATATTAAGTTTCTAACAAAAACTTTAATTTTTGAGTGTTTAAACAGAAAAAGCCACATATTATAGTTTTAAAGTTAAACGGTACATCTATTTCCAATTTCCTTTTTAGGAGTAAAAAAATATCTTTCCAAAATATTTGAATATAAAGCAGTCCCAGAAAAGATGAGTGATGGTTTCCTCAGAATTGTGACAAAATGAACATAGTGGGTCTAGTGAGATGGGCACCAGCACCCCTCCCGACCCCACTAAGGGACAAGGGTGTACAGAAAATGGATGGATGGATGGATGGATGGATGGATGGATGGATGGATGGATGGATGGGTGGATGGATGGATACAGAACGCAACAGAAAATAATTACAATCCACTACAGTGGACAATTTTTCAACTTTTAAATACTATGATAAAATAGTCAAAATAATTCATAAAATGTTTTAATATGCTGCTAAGAGACTTATTTAGAATATGCCAACATAATTTTAAACCAAAATTTACACAATAAAAAGTATTATGCACTTTCCCGTAAAATATGCTTGTACTGATGAACGCCATTTTTCTGAATGAGGAAAAGGAAGGTACAAAAGTCCCACTCCTTCAAATTTGGTATCATTGAAAAGCCCTAAATGTCCTCTGTATCTACAGAAGGAATCAATTCAGTAGTATGCAGTGGATGGGAGATATTAAAGTTTACAAATGTCCTCTACAGAGGATAAATTTGAACTACTGGTAATCAGGAGGTGCGTATCGACTTTTTTTTTTTTTTTATTTGCACATTTTTATTAACAATTTTTCCATATAAGGTTTCATACAGACTTTACATTGTTTTCTTATTCCAAATGTTCCATACATATCAATCAAGAAAAACTGCCTATACAGTCTGTACCTGCCTTAGACATAGCAACTTTGCTAGTCTAGATAATATCTATCCATTCCCTTAACAAAAAAAGAAAGAAAAATAAAAATACAGAACAAACAAAAAGATCATCCAAAATGTATTTGTTTTTTCCTTTCCTTCCCTCTCCACTCCTCTCTTCTGAGTCCTCACAATTTTAACTCTCTACTCATCGGAGATTAACTAAGTAAACTATTTACAGTCTGTAGCTCTATTAGGGTTCCTATAAGCACACTATTAATCAATAAAGTCTGATCTCCAAGGTGAAATAAAACCCCACCAATTTTCCCAATAATTCTTAAATTTTCCAGATCCTAATCTGATGGAAAAGTCACCCTTTCCATAATATAAATATGCATTACGTCAACCCAATCTTCCCTTTTGGGAGCTTCTTTCTTCAGCCATTTACTAGTAATGGCTTTTTTGCTTGCTACCAACATAATCCTATACATATATCTATCACCTGCTCTTGTGAACCTTTCCATCCCTCTTCCCATGTACAGATCCTCAAATGTAAGTGGAATATTCACCCCAGTACCTTATCCATACAATTCTTTATGTCCTGCCAATAGGGTACCATGAGGGCACAATCCCAAAATACGTGGAAGTGACCCGCTCTGTCTTTTCCGCACTGCCTCCAGCACCTCGTATCTTGGTATTTTCTTTGTGCTGGTGTACTGAAATATCTTACAATATTCTTCCAGCCAAACTCTCTCCATGAAAGGGAACAAGATGTTTTCCTCTGTTCCCCACATATCTCCTCCCAGTTCTCCTGTGAAAGCCAACAATTAGCATCTTTTTCCCATCTTGCTTTTATGTATGTTGTAATAATTTTCTTCAAATTTTCCAATCCTGTGTACAGTTTTGAAATTATTTTCTTTCCTAAGTTTGATTCATTTGCTGAAATAAACATCTTAATTATACCAGATTCAAACTCAACTAAATTTATCCTTCTTAGTAGTTCCCCCGTATAGTGCCTCAATTGTAAGTACCTGTAGAGATCGTTGTTGTTTAATTCATATTTATTCTTTATTTCTTTAAAGCTTTGTATAGTATTTTTCTTAACCATCTCCCAAAATATCTTTGGACCCTTTTCCCATTTACTAAATGTTTTGTCTGTTACATTAGGTTTAAAATCTGAGTCATGAGCTATCCACCTTAGTACTCTACTCTGCTCTGTCAACCCATATTTAAAAATAATTCCATTCCATATGTCAAGAGATAGTCCTAGCCATGGATTCGATTCCTCCCTAAGGTGTTTTCTCAAATTATCATTTATTATGGCTTGTAGAGGTATCGTGGATGACATGGCACATTTTATGTTTTTCCATTTTGCAGTACATAATGGATTGCATATGTTCAGTACTCAACTGTGCTGCAAAATAGTAGCTCTTCAGACAGGGTAAGGCTAACCCCCCTTTATCCTTCGGTGACTGCAAAGTTCTGAATCTGACCCGTGGTTTTCTTCCTTGCCAAATGAATCTCAATATAATTTTATCCCATTCTGCAAAGTCTTTATCTGTCACCTCAACTGGGAGAGATGTAAATAAATACAGTAACCTTGACAACACATTTGTTTTAATCATTTCTACTCTTGATGTTAAGCTTGTAAAGGGGATTAAACTCCACCTTCCCATATATGACTTTATTTTCGACACCAAGGGGCTAAAGTTTAAAGATTTTAGTTCAGATAGGTCATGGGACAGAAACACTCTGAGGTATTTCAGAGATTTTGACTGCCAATCTCATCTAAATGTATTTTTAATGAATTGATCTGGTGAATAGTTGAAAGAGAGAACTTGGGTCTTCTTCGTGTTTAATTTGTAGCCTGACTTAAGCCCAAATTCATCCATTATATTGATTAGTGCTGGAAGTGACATGCCTGGTTGAGATAGGTAAATCAAAACATCATCTGCAAATAATGCTATCTTTTGTTCCCCTCCTTCCATATGTATACCCTTTATATTTCCATTTTGTTTTATCCATTGACTTAAAGGTTCTAAATATATTGCAAACGACAGTGGGCTGATAGAGCAGCCTTGGCGGCATCCTCGATGTAATCTAAATGTATCTGAAAGGCTCCCATTAATTTTGACCCTAGCTGTGGGTTGGTAATATAATCCTTGAATAATTTTGATAAATGTTTTGTTAAAACCGAATTGTTCTACCACCTTATACAAGAAGTTCCACCTGACTGAATCAAAAGCTTTTTCTACGTCCAATCCCAATATTACCGCTTCTGTTTTTGTTTTAATAATCTTTTGCATTACCAGCAATGTGCGCCTAATATTATCCGTTGTCTGTCTTTTCTTTATAAAACCTGTTTGGTCCAAATTAATTATGCTCGGCAGAATCACCTCTAGCCGTGTAGCCATGACTGCTGTAAATAGTCTAAAGTCTAAATTTAGGATGCTAACTGGTCTATAGTTGGCACAATCTAATTGATCTTTTCTTTCCTTTGGAATAACCGCAATAAAAGCTTCTCTCCAGGACCTTAGTGTCTCTCCCTCTTTTAAGACCCAATTGAATGTTTTTTTTTTTTTTTAACAAGGGGATCAATGGTTTTCTTAGCAATTTATAAAATTCAGACGAGTAACCATCCTTCCCCGGAGCCTTGTTGGTCTTCAGTCTTGTAATTTCTGAGTCTATTTCTTCTTCTGTAATCTCCTTTGTTAATATACGATTTTGATCTTCTGTTATTCTTGGTAAATTCAAAGATTCCAATAATGCCTGTATTTGATTATTATTATTAATTTCTGCTTGAGAATATAATTCTTTATAATAGTTTTCAAAGCAATTTTGAATCTCTTCTGTCTTATATTTGATCAAATTAGAGGAATCCCTTATTTTGAAAATATTATTTACCACTTGCTTTTTCATTCTATAAGCTAGCAATTTAGCTGATTTACCTCCTCCTTCATAATACCTTTGTTTTGTGTACAGAAGGTTTTTTTTTAGCTCATCTTCCAAAATGCAGTTTCTCTATTTGTATTCTTTTAATTTCTTGAGATTTTTTTTCATCCAGAGAGAAGCTTTTGTTTTGCTTTTCTAATTCTTTTATTTCCAATTGTAATTGTCTAAGTTTACCCTGTTTTTCCCTTTTTAAGTACGCTGATTTGGCAATTAGCTTCCCTCGAAGTACTGCTTTGCATGCATCCCACAGCGTAGCTGGGGATACCGCCCCATTATCATTTTCCTTTACATACATATTAATTTCTTTCGCAAGTTCTTCCTTCATATTCCCCTGTAATAAGCCTGCATTTAGTCTCTACATTGTTGTTTTTGTTTCCTTTGATACTTCCAGGGTGATATATACTGGACTATGATCTGATACATCCCTTACTCCAATGTCACAATTTTCCACTCTGTATCAATCCTTATTATACATAAAGAAATAGTTGATTCTTGAATAAACTGAGTGAGGCAGTGAAAAGTATGTGTAGTTTCTGCCTGTTGGATTTAGCTCCCTCCAGACATCCATTATTCCCAGCTCTGCCATTAATTCTTTAAATTTTTTGCTAATTATAGATTTTTGCTTCCCGCCGTCTGAGCAATCAAGTTGTGGGTTCAATCTGAGGTTTAAATCTCCTCCACATATCAGAATGCCTTCTCCCTCAGTTGTCATTAAATCAAACATCCTTCTATAAAATGACCAGTCAGAGCCTGGGGGGGCATACATATTCAGGATAGTAACCAGTTCTCCTTCTAATCTCCCCTTAATCAGCACGTATCTCCCTTCTTTGTCTATTATTTCTGAAAGCTTTTCAAATATATTTCTTCCTGATATAAGGATTGTGACTCCTCTCCTACAGCCTGATCTATAAGATGAGTAAAATACTTGACTAAAACCATTTCTCTTTAGTTTCTCATGTTCCTTCTCTGTCAGGTGCATCTCCTGCAGCAGTGCCACTCCCACCCCCTCCCTTCTCAATTTTCCTAATACTTTAGACCTTTTAGCTGGGTTGAGCATCCCATTCACATTAAAAGAGGCCAACTTTAATACCTTTTTCTGTGTTGTCATTTACTCCTTGTCTCCTTATTTTCCACCTTCTCTACACCTTGAAGGACCCTTATACTACAGATAAACAATGTGATAATGAACACACAACTGAACAGTTTCAGAACGTTCACTGAACTAGTGACTAACCAAGGAACTTCCAAGAGTGGGGTCTGCACTTTGACCCTTTGTAAGCCATGATAGAAGGCCTGCCCAAGGGGATGTCCTCTCCCTGCCAGAGGGAGTGGGCCCTTCTTGTTGCAGCTAGCTTTGTTCATGTTTCTTTGTTCATTAGAGCACCACCGCTCTAATGTCCACAAAAAAAGGGGAGGATACCCCGACCCTAATAAAAAAAAAAAACCCTCAGGAAATACTTAAATTAATAATAAAATAATAATAATAATAATTCCGTTAGCTTGACCCAGTCATCATTCCCTAAGCCCCGATTTTTTCCTTCAGACTTGAATAGACCCATCCAAAGTACAAATATCTTAAATACCTCATTTTAAAAGGCAGTGGTCCTTAAATCTCATCCTGACTTCTCCTAAAACATTGCAAACGTTGTTTGTATCTTTCTATTGTCTGTCTCGGTGTCTGTCCTCCTTTCTTGGCCCCGATGGTCTCCCAAGTCAGGTGTCTGATCTTCTCCAAGCTGTTCTCCGCCGTTCTGGTCACCGCCACCTGCAGCCCTCGTTCCACCATGTCTTCGGTCACCTCCTCAGCCGTGTTGTAGATCCGTGTCTCTCCCTCGTAGAAAACCCGCAGTCTTGCTGGGAATGGCGTCTGGAACCGTATTTTCTTCTCCCGCACGACTCTTTTCGCCTCTGTGTATTCCTTTCGTTTCTTCAGCACTTCCGGGGCATAATCATGGTCCAGAAAAACTTTCTTCCCCTCGTACATGAATCCTTTCTTCTGCCATGCCTTCTTTAAGATCTCTTCTTTCACCCTGAAGCTCATAAACTTTACCACTATCGATCTCGGTGGCGATTCCGGGGAGGGACACGGTGGCAGAGCCCGATGGGCTCTCTCTATCTGGAAGGGAAAAGATGGCGACAGCTCCAGCTTCTCTCTCAGAAGTTTCTCAACAAATTCCGTCATCGAGCCGGCGCCGTCCTCTGCCCCCTCCTTGAGTCCATGAATCTGTACATTCTCCCTCCTTGAACGTCCCTCCTGATCCACAAGCCGTGTTTCAAACCGTTTCTGTAGCTCCAGAAGCTCCATTGTAGCTTCCTCAATGTGCTGCAAACGCTCCTCCGCTTCTTCTATCCAGTTCTCTGCTTTATCAATACGGCTGTTAGCTACTTTAATCTCCTCCTTAATTCCTTTTAGAGCGTCAGAGTTTTTTTTACAGAAGTCTCGCAGTTCCTGGAGCATCGTTTCCAAATTTGCCATGTTAAAGTCAGAACGGGTCTCTGCGGTTTGAGTCTTTACTTTCAGCTCTGGGTCCTCTGTTGCTTCTTTAGCTGAGTCAGCTAGCTTCAAAGCTAACGTTTCGTTACCGTCGACCTCTCTGTCGTCTAACTCGGGTTTTTGAGACTTTCTGCCGTATTTCCCTTTAGTCATAGTAAATGCCCCTTTTTAAATATTATCTTTCGGACTTTTCGTTGAAAAATTATCAAATTAATCGGGCTTACAAAGATATGGGTCGAGGAGCTCACCTTTTAAGCTGCGGCCATGATGGTGTTCCTCGTATCGACTTTTTAAACTGCTCACCGAAGCAAAAAAGATGTTTTAAACAGAAATTTGTGTTACAGTGAATCAAAAGCTTTATGGAAGTCAAGAAAGAGAATAAAACTTTATTCTGATATTAAATCAGAGTAATCTAATCAAGCTTAAACAAGCCTTATGTTATCAATTATGCATTGTCCAGCCATAAAGCCATTTTGAGAATCTCCAATAACATTAAGTACGGATTTACATTCATTAGCCAAACATAGAGCATATTTTATAATCATTATCTAATAAAGTGATAGGGTGCCAATTGTCTAAACTTAATGCATCTTTATGCAGTTTAGGAATTAGTGTAATTAG
>NW_015117271.1:18725-20523 GCF_001443285.1 Poecilia latipinna
ATTAGAATATTTCTTTGCTTTCAACAAATGCTCGCCCTCCAACAAAATATGCTGCCATCTGTTTCTCCTCCCTTGTCTTTTGGATGATGGACCACAACCGTTTTCTTTTGTCACGATCCTCCGGGGTCAGGTCTTCCATGAAGCGCAGTTTCCTCTGAAACAGGCAGGTAGTCTGCCTTTTTTGACATCTTCCACACAGCATCCCGGTAATGCCTCTTAGGAAACTAGATCATGACATCCTTGGTTGGGGTTGAGCCCTGGCCATATTTGATCTTCTGAGCCTGTGCACTTAATCGATTACTTACGAGAATTTTTCTTTGTAGCTTGGAGCTATGTTTTGACAGATGTCAATCACTTTCATCCTGAGCTCTTCCCCTTCAACCTCCGGCAAACTCCGCCAACGTAAGGTCCACCAGCTTTTATAACGCGCCAGCTCGACAACTTGATTCTCCAGAATTCAGATTTATTTTCTTCAGCCTTATCTCTCTTTACTGTAGTCTTCAATGTTTCTTTGATGTCTTGCATTCAGTGGAGATGAATTCAATTGACCTCTTCAGATTATCCAATGGTTTTTCAAGGGAAGAACCTTGCTTGCAAATAGCCAGTGTTAGCCCCTTTACGATGTTGTCTGCCATTTCTTGCCCCATTTTTACCTTTTTTGACGTTAGTGGATTTTGTAGGGGTAAGAGGAGGGGGATTATCACTCTTTCTCTTCGTCGAGGGATTAATTGGCATTTCTACAAAAGCCGATTTTCTAAAAAGTCTGGGAGAAAGCTCCAGTAAGCGTCTACCTCCTCGCCATCACTTTGCCTTCCGCCCCTGGCTAAATCTCTAGTTATGTGTCACTATGTTTACGTTTTTCCTTGGTGACCGTTCTTAGCCGGGCTTTTTTACAAAGTATCTTCCACCGGTATGTTGTCAGATCGTCATACGCTTAGTATGAACTGAGGCGTATCTGTCAGACAAGTATATGCTGCCATGGTTTTATTTTATGTAATCATGACGTAAAAGTAAGATGGTCATACACTTTATTAAACGCTGTATGACATCCCCACTTGGCGATTAGCATATATCTCTGCATGTAAGCTATTCTGACGGCATATGATGAGCATGCAAACTTCCCCATTCACTTTCAGAGCATTATTGATCTGACAGCATATGCTGATTTGACAGAACACTGCCGCTACTTGTAGTAATATTTCAAAGACGTAGTGCCATTCCTGCTCCACCTGTGTACTGTCGCACCAAAAGTCTGCTTAAAGCTGCAGCATGTAACTTAAACAGACAAAATATTTTACATATGTATTAAAACTTTTGCTATATCCTAACATAAGACACATAATCTCTGAAAAAAATAGCTACTCTGCCTCCTCCCTGTGTTCTGCAGAATTACTCTGCTTAGTCAAAGATCAGAGCCAGCACAAAACAATACCATGTTCTCAGGAAGTTTTGATTCAGTAACGCTGTATTGTTTATATTGATGCAACCTGCATTAGACTTTGAATGAACGTCTCCGTTTTTACTTGACATTATTTGATATAGGCAGTGTTGTGAGATTTATTCGACTCATGTATAATTTAGGGTACTGGGAACCTTACTGTTTAAATATTGTTTTACTGATTGCAGGTTTTCTGTTTTCCTTTTGAATGAATAGCTGCTGTATTGTGCCTGCAAGTATTTTGCATGTTTATGCCTAGATTAAGTGAATTCATTGCCAGATAATTTTTCCATTTTGCCAGATTACATTGTAGCATTTATACCTGTCAGGGACCAGGCAGTACAAAACGCAGAACACAGG
>NW_015117272.1:0-1163 GCF_001443285.1 Poecilia latipinna
GGATGGAGGGGAGGATTGTGGAGGGGTGAGGTGTGGATGTTGATGGATGGATGGGTGGATGATGAATGGATGGATGAATGGATGGATGGGTGGATGATGGATAGATGGATGGATGATGAATGGATGGATGGGTGGATGATGGATGGATGATGGGTGGATGATGAATGGATTAATGGATGATGGGTGGATGATGAATGGATGATGGGTGGATGGATGGATGGGTGGATGAATGGACGGATGATGGATGGATGATGAATGGATGATGGGTGGATGATGAATGGATGATGGATGGATGGATGTATGATGGATGGATGATGAATTGATGGATGAATGGATGGATGGGTGGATGGTGGGTAGATGGATGGAGGATGAATGGATGGATGGGTGGGCGGTTNTACATCCAACCATAAATCCATCATCCAACCATCCATCCAACATCCATCCTAACCGTCTCGTTCTCTCCTCAGGTTGTGAAGTTTCTGACCTATCAGGAGCCTCACAGCTCCGCCTACCAGCAGTTTGTCTCCAACCTCAAGATGGACGCCAGGAACTGGTTTAACTACAGCATGGACGACTCTCTGGTACTGAGTAGATGGATGGATGGGTGGATGATGGATGGATAGATGGATGGATGGGTGGATGATGAATGGATGGATGGATGGATGGGTGGATGATGGATAGATGGATGGATGATGAATGGATGGATGGATGGATGGGTGGATGATGGATGGATAGATGGATGGATGGGTGGATGATGAATGGATGGATGAATGGATGGATGGGTGGATGATGGATAGATGGATGGATGATGAATGGATGGATGGGTGGATGATGGATGGATGATGGGTGGATGATGATGGATGGATGGGTGGGTGGATGATGAATGGATAATGGATGGATGGATGGATGATGAATGGATGATGGATGATGAATGGTGGATGGATGGGTGGATGATGGATGGATGGATGAGGGGATGATGGGTGGATGATGGATGGATGATGAATGGATGGATGGATGATGGGTGGATGATGAATGGATGATGGGTGGATGGATGGATGGGTGGATGAATGGACGGATGATGGATGGATGATGAATGGATGATGGGTGGATGATGGATGGATGAATGGGTGGATGAGTGGATGGACAAGGGGGCGATAAGTGGG
>NW_015117272.1:3867-8315 GCF_001443285.1 Poecilia latipinna
TGATGAATGGATGATGGGTGGATGGATGGATGGGTGGATGAATGGACGGATGATGGATGGATGATGGATGGATGATGGGTGGATGATGGATGGATGATGGGTGGATGATGAATGGATGATGGGTGGATGGATGGATGGGTGGATGAATGGACGGATGATGGATGGATGATGAATGGATGATGGGTGGATGATGGATGGATGATGGGTGGATGATGAATGGATTAATGGATGATGGGTGGATGATGAATGGATGATGGGTGGATGGATGGATGGGTGGATGAATGGACGGATGATGGATGGATGATGAATGGATGATGGGTGGATGATGAATGGATGATGGATGGATGGATGTATGATGGATGGATGATGAATTGATGGATGAATGGATGGATGGGTGGATGATGGATAGATGGATGGATGATGAATGGATGGATGGGTGGGTGGATGATGGATGGATGATGGGTGGATGATGGATGGATGATGGGTGGATGATGAATGGATGATGGATGGATGGATGTATGATGGATGGATGATGAATTGATGGATGAATGGATGGATGGATTTGTTGGATGCACATGGATGAAGCATCTGATCCTCATTCTGACTCCGGTTCTGTTGGACCAGATCAGAACTGGCTGTGAAGGCCGGTCCATGGCGGTCCTGGTCGCCATGGAGACAGTTCAAAGGTGTCATCAGTCAGCATGGCCTCCTGCTGCTTTAATTGGACAGATATGGAGGAAGTGATGTAATTAGGCCGGCGGCTTCAACAGCTGCTCCACCTTAATGTGTCTGAGCTGATGATGTCATCGATCACACAGTCAAGGACACGGCGTCCACCGCCAATGATGTCATCAGCAGGTCTGGAGACGATCCATGAGGAATGCTGCATCCTGCTCCTGATCCAGGTGTCCTGCCGTGTTTTCTTGCTACTGGCTCTAACGTTCGCAGCAGCTGAGGCCGTTAATCAGCAGCAGAGGGAAGCTAATGCGGTTAGCTAATGCAGTTAGCTAATGCGGTTAGCTGCAGAGAAACCTGATCCTTCAGGGCAGCAGCAGCTAAAGGCCTTCAGGAAGCTGAAAGCTGCTGCTGCTGAAGCAGACCGAGGTTCTGATGGTTCTGGAGGCGGAACCGCTTTCCGACTGGCAGTCATAGCAACACTTTTTGCTCCCATCTGATTGGCTGGGTCGTTGTGGAACCGGATTTTAGCTCCAACAGGAACAATGCCTGAAATCCAGACGGCTCCTATCTGGATCTCTATAAAACTCACAAACAGAACCGTGTTCGGGTCGACTGGTGGTTCTGGATCCTAGATGAGCCCGGCTGCAGCCACCATGACTCATCAGGAACCAGAACCCAGATGGGTCCCGTCCCTCAGTTTCCTCTTCCTGGATGAAATGTTCAACATGGCTCCTGCAGGAATAACATCAGGAGTCCGGTGTCAGGTGTCCGACACCGGAACCAGGTCAGGACTGACTTCCTGTTCCTGTTTTTCAGATGAACATCATCGCCGCAGGGTTTTATGACGGCCTCATGATTTACGCCCGCGCTCTGAATGAAACTATGGCGGCTTCGGGAGCCAGACCACCGGGGAGAAACATCACCGCCAGGATGTGGAACCGAATCTTTACTGGTGCGTGACCAGAGATTCCCGATCGATTGATCTCTGAAGGTTAATCAGGAAGGTTAGCACTCTGTGGTGCAGGTAGAAAACTGCTGTGTCTGACATCTGCCCTCAGGATGTGTCGTTCCATCCGGAGCAGTCCGGTGTTCCTCAGGGCTCTGTTATGGAGTTAAATTTGTTTCACAATTATTCAATCAAAAAAAAATTTCAAACAAAAAAATCTTAAAAACTTTTTAATCATAAAACAATTTTTTACAAAACAAAACAATGTTTAAAGGGCTTTTTTAAAAATTTGAAATCACAAATTTTTGTTTTAAACTTTTATTTTTACATATCAGAATTTTTTTTGTTTGACATGATTTTTTTTATTTTTATTGAATTGTGAAACAAATCTAACTCCAGACTCTGTCCTCGGCACGCTGGGATTCTATGGAAGTTGTTGTTTGGGAATCTTCAGGCTGTTGTCAGATCCAAACAGCTGATTTAGCTTTGGGTCTCAGAACAAACCGTCCAGGTTCTCTGGTTGGATAATCAAAGTCCACCTCATTTGTCTCTTATTGTGAAAAGTTTTGGCTCAGATTATGCATTTCCTGTGCATGCTGTTTGCTTCCTGTTTGGGATCATTGCTGTCTTCATCACGCTGCTGGCTTGGTTCAAGCTGCAGCTCAGTCAGCACAGTGGTCCGTCCACTAAAACATTCCTGCCATAAGCGACCCGGTTTATTTCAGCTCCAGAACCAACCTGGTTCTGCTGGTGCCTGGGTGGCTGTTGGTTCTGAGCCGAAACAGCTGATCAGAGCAACGCCGGTAAAAACGTTAAAGGGTTAATAGAGCAGCCATGTTGATTTCCCGGAGGCAGAGGTTCAGAATTTGAAGGCGTTCAAACAGGAAGTCAAAGTTCTTTTCGTCTTATTTTATAACTGAAGATGACAAAGTTACTGACTGGAAAACATGATACTGGCCCTTTAATGGTTTCTGTCTGAGGAAACCAGCATCATCGAGTCGTTGACTCCTTCAAACTGAGCATGCATGAGGCAACCAAGGAGAGGAAAAAAAACAATTTAACAGGAAGAAACCTCCAGCAGAACCAGAACCGGGCTCAGCACTGGCAGCCGTCTGGAGGTTTGAGAAGGTAGAGCAGAACTGATGTGGGATTATTTTCTATGTTCATTAAATTAAAAAACAAACAGCAGGAGAGAAAACACCATCAGGTGATGGCAGCATCATGTCAGCTGATGCCCCTCCTCCAGGAAGAAGTCAGCCAATCAGAAGGCCAGACTAGGTGAAGCACCTGAGGAGAGCAGATAACTGGAGAACGTCAGTTTGACTTCCTGTAGCATCATGACTACAAAGACACTCTGCATGACCCCGCAGTCCAACCGCAGCTTCCCAGGTTCTCCATGATGAGCTGCTCCAGAACCGGGTTCTGGTTCCAGATCTGAGAAGATCCAAACGGACTGGGAGCGTCAGAGGTCAGATGGAGCTAGAGATGATGAGCCATCAGAACCCGTCAGAACCCGACCCGCTTCTGGGTTCTGTTGGTGGGAAATCAAGCTTCTGTCTTCCTCTGTGGTTCTGGTTCTGACTCAGAACTGTGAATGGATCAGAACCGGTCAGGAGACTGGAACCCAGGTGAGTTCAGGTGAGCTCCGCCCCCAGCTGACCTTCACATGACCTTGTTGTTTTTCTCTTCATTCCTGGAAAGCAGTGCATCACGTCCAGGAACACCTGGACCTCATGAGGCTGTTTACCTGAGACCAGGTGACTCCAGACTCAACATGGACTTTGGTCGTGCAGCTCGGAGAAACGCCGAGCATTATGGGAAACAAACTGAAATCAATTTGGTTATTTATCCTGTCAGAAAACATGGAGGTTAATTAAGTTAGTCAGATTATTCAGTTCATTAATTTAAACAGTAATTCACTAAATATGTAATCATTATTATTAACTCACAATGCCAGTTATTGTTTACATCTGGAGGGCAAGAAGATGATTCTTTTCCTGGCGCGGTCGAACCGTTAGCCCAGGTGGGTCCTGCATGTTTTATTCTCTGCCTGGTTTAACACACCTGGATCAAATGATGGCTGGAGAACATTGACCTGCTGAGAAGGTTGTTACTGCCACCAGGGAGAGAATAAAACCTGCAGGTGCCTCCAGGTCCCACTTTGGACACCCCTGCGTGAGCCAAATGAAACCTGGAGATGGACGGATTCGTTCTCTCGGTCGGCAGCAACAATACTTCATGTTTCAGGATTCAACATCAAAAAACACTAAAACGTTTCCCAGAGTACTCAGTCCATTTTATGTTTTCAGGCTTTATGTTTATTTTGCAATAAGTGGTCACTGTGGTAGATTAGCTACCACTGCTATTAGCTAAGCTAGCAGAGCGGTGGTTGATTAGCTGATTTTAACACCTGTTTAGGTTGGTGTTTAGATCACCTAAACAAATTTCACATCACATTTAATTACCGTATTTTCCGGATTATAAGGCGCATGCTAAAACATACGGTCAACAAAAAAAAAGGTAACAAAAATAAAACAGTAAGTTTAGTTGAACTTTATTCAACTATGTAACAATACACTCACATTTTTTTATTCTTCTTCCACAAATCCATCAAAGTCCTCCTCTTCTTATCTGAATTGATCAGCTGGGCAAACATGCCAGGTTCCCTCTCATCATCATCGGAGTCGGACTCGTTTCCAGGTGGCTGTTCAGCAACGATGCGGCTTTAGTGAAGCTCAGACAGTTAAGGCCGATGCATCAGCCCAGACATCCGCCATCCATCCACACATGGAGGCGTAACTCGCCCGGCGCCGCCTCCCGTCTC
>NW_015117272.1:14677-25100 GCF_001443285.1 Poecilia latipinna
TGTTCCTTGAGGAACGCCAAGATCCACCTGACGGTTCTGGGCCTTGTGTACTGACCCACAGTTTCTCCTTGTAGGAAAGTCAGGTATTCTGGTTCTGACTCGGCCCGGAATAAATTGAGTGTTAGGAAAAAATCCCGGCTGCCTGGAAGCACAGAATAAATGGGTCCGGAAGGTTCCGTCCAGAACCCGATGATTCTGACCGCTTGGCCTCTGCAGCAGGAGGGAGACCAGTTCAGCATGAACAGTGATCCTGGTCCAGAACCAATCCAGGATGTTTTTAGTCTCAATGTGTTTTATCTCCTGGTAAAATAAAGGCTAATAAATCCTGCTGAGCCATATGACCCAACCGGTCCTCTTGTTGCCATGGCAACCTGCAGTCCATCAGAACCTGGGTCCATCAGAAAGAAAAGGGACGACTCTTTTCTTTTTTTGTTAACGTTTTTATTATTTCAGAACATATATATGCATAACCCTCCCAGTCCTCCCCACACCCTCACAAAACAAAAAATACAAATAAAACAAAGCAATACAACCAGGTCAGCGCATATCAAATCAATAAACGTTTCACAGAAGATTGCCATATACAAATATCCTTGATGCTAGCAGAAACAACCACAGTAAACAGAAGTAGTCACTCATCAGTATTTTCCAAAACAGCAGTTCAAAGGAGTTTACTAGCTGACAATTAATTCCACATTAATTCCAACTAGCGACGACTCCTTTCTGAACCGAGCTGCAGCAGAATTCACCAGAAACAATCTGGAGGTTCTTCCTTCAGAACCAGAACCAGAACCTATTAACAGCTCTGTAAAGACATTGTTATTATTCTGATTATTCCAGCCGGGTCCAGTTTATCGGCCCGGAACATTTCAGCATGTCTGTGGCAGAGCAGAGAGCAGTAATGACCCGTTTGGATCCAGACCAGATTAATCGATGATCCAGGCATTAATAATCTACTGTGGATTTAAAGGATCTCAGGGTTTTGGCTGTTTTTCAGTTTTCTGGAAGTTTGTTCTAGATCTGTGGTGCATAGAAGCTGGCTGCTGCTTCTCCATGTTTGGTTCTGGTTCTGGATGCAGAGCAGAACCAAGCAACCCTTGTGGTCCGGTTGAGTTGGACCTGCCGGTTCTAGAACCTGACCTGCGGTTCTATCCGTCCCCAGGTGTGGCAGGTCCGGTCCAGTTGGACGTGAACGGGGACCGGGAGATGGACTATGCTCTGTGGGACTGGGACTCCAACCGCAGCGCCTACTGGGTACAGAACCAGAACCCTTCAGAACCACACTCTTTCCAGCTCTGACCAGGTTCTGTCCCCCTGCAGGTGGTTCTGACCTACAGCAGCTCTGAGCAGGACCTGACTAAGGTACCCGGGTCGGCCCGGTTCTGGCTGGGCGGAACCAGGCCTCTGGACGTTCCCTTCTGCGGCCTGAAGAACGACAACCCAAAGTGCCTCACAAGTCAGTGGACTGGACCGAACCTGGGTCCAAACATGGGCCAAAACCGGGTCTGAACAGGGCCGAACCAGGTCCAAAAGCAACCAGAACAGAACTCACTGACCCGGATCCCACCGGTCCAATGTCTGGTTCTGTCAGAACCAGAAGTTCTCCAGACCTGAGTTCTGACCCGGGACCTGGTTCTGGTCCGTTTGGGACGGTCTGCATCAGAACCTGAACTGGGAATGTGTTTCACCCCGCAGGAACCATCACTGTCCACCAGATGGCATCCATCCTGGTCTGCTTCCTCATCACCATGACGACCGCTGTCGCCATCTTCATCTACAGGTCAGAGGTCACCTTCACTGACCAGAACCAGAATCGGATTGTTTCCGCGTTCAAAACTAGAGCTGCTTAAACCGGTTTCAAACTGGTCCTTGAACCCCCAGTTCATCGGGGGTTTAAGGACATTGTCCAGGTTCTGGTTGATGATGGGTCACAGGATTTATTTGGACCTGTACGGTTCTGGACCAGCTGGACTCTTTGGTTCTGGTCCAGGTTTAACTGTTTTCCAGGTTTTGGATCTTACATGACCCAGTTTGAGTCCAGTCGGGTCAGAATTGGTTCTTGATTTGGACCAGTTCCATTTCGGTCTGGTTCAGGTTTGGTTCTCACTGAACTGATCTGACCTGGCAGTACCCCGGCTCTACCTGGGTTAGCTGATTCCAACTGGTTTCAACCAGGGTTATCTCCAGAACCCTCTGTGATTCTGACCCATGGATCTGACCCGTGGTTCCGACCTGGTTCTGGTTCTGCAGGAGGCTGAGGCTGGAGCGGGAGCTGGTGGCTCAGCTGTGGCGAATCTCATGGGACGATCTGCACATGAGCAGCATGGAGAAGGTTCTGCGGAGCGGCAGCCGGGTCACCCTGTCACTGGTGAGCTCTGGAACCACCGCCGGTCAGCAGAGCAGGAAGTTCCCAGTCATTCCACTTCCTGCTAACGAGAAGCTCTTTGCTCCGCAGAGAGGTTCCAACTACGGATCCTTAATGACCGGAGACGGAAACCTGCAGGTGTTCGCCAAGACCGGCTACTGCAAGGTGAGTCTGGCCAGGTGAGAGGAAGGTGGCCTTCATCATCCTCGTCGTTCCCTCAGTGTTCCCGTCTGTTCTCTCTCACAGGGGAACATTGTGGCCATCAAATATTCCAACAGGAAGCGGATCGAGCTGAACAGGAAAGTTCTGTTTGAACTCAAACATGTGAGTCTGTCCAGATCATCTGAAGACGTTCTGTATTGGAGCATCAGGCAGTTCTGGTTCTGTTGGACCTCCAGAACCGAACTGACCCAGACGTGTTTCTGTTCAGATGAGGGACGTCCAGAACGAACACCTGACAAGGTTCATCGGGGCGTGCATTGACCCGCCGAACATCTGCATCGTCACCGAGTACTGTCCCCGAGGCAGCCTGCAGGTACGCGCACCTTGACGTCCTCCTGTCCCCACATGTCCTCACTTGTCCCCACATGTCCTCAGGACATCCTGGAGAATGACAGCATCACCCTGGACTGGATGTTCAAGTATTCGCTCATCAACGACATTGTGAAGGTGAGCCTCTTCCTGCGCACCGCCCGGTCTCCAGGTGGGACAAACGCTCAGTACCCATCTTCGTCCTCAGGGAATGGTCTTCCTTCACAACAGCGTCATCGTCTCTCACGGTAAACTCAAATCGTCTAACTGCGTCGTGGACAAGCGCTTTGTCCTCAAGATCACCGATTACGGTCTGACCAGCTTCCGATCTGACCCGGACTGCGTCAGTGACACTCACGCCTACTACGCCCGTGAGTTCTCCGACTTCTCCATCGCTACCGATGGCTATACAAGAGGCACGGGGCAAACTTCGTCAAAATAATAGACCGAGCTGACCTTTCTCTGGGTTTTGTGCAGAGAAGTTGTGGGTGGCTCCAGAGCTGCTCCGGATGGAATCTCCGCCTCTTCAGGGGACACAGAAAGGGGACGTGTACAGCTTTGGGATCATCCTGCAGGAGGTGGCGCTGCGCCGAGGAGCCTTCTACCTGGAGAGGGCACTGCTGAGTCCCAAAGGTAAACCACAGCGGGTCCACAGGGTCCCACTTCCTTCCGGATTCAGGCGTCTCCTGAGCATCCCGGTGTCCCAGCAGAGATCGTGGACCGGGTGATTTTGGGCGAGTGGCCCTGCCTGCGGCCCACCGTCGACCCGGAGGACCACAGAGTGAGTCCGAGTCCCAACGAGTCCAAACCCGAGCTGGGCCAGCTGATGCAGCGCTGCTGGGCCGAGGAGCCGACTGAGAGACCCGACTTCAACCACATCCGCCTGCTGCTGCGCAAGCACGGCACGTAAGGGCCGAGACACGGGCCGGGTTGTAGGGGGTGAAGTCTCCTAGTTTCCCAGCAATGAGCTCTGACACCAGAGAGCCGAGCTGCTCTGGATCAGAACCTTCTGATACATTCTCACTGGAACCCTGTTTACGTCAATAACAGTAGAAATAAACTGCTGCCCTCTGCTGGTGGCTCTAAGGAAATTAAAAAAGTTGTCTGATAAACATCTACTATCATGAAATTTCCTGTTAAATTAAACAAATGTTTATTAAAGTGGTCGGACAGAGCAGAGTTACAGCTAAACGTTTGGTAAACTCTGACATGTTTCTGCTTCCAGAGAGTCCAGAAACAACATCCTGGACAACCTGCTGTCCCGCATGGAGCAATACGCCAACAACCTGGAGGAGCTGGTGGAGGAACGCACCCAGGCCTACCATGAGGAGAAACGCAAGGCTGAGGCCCTTCTCTACCAGATACTGCCACAGTCAGTACTATAGTACTACTACAGTCATCACTGTAGTAGTACTATAGTCAGTACTGATCCTGTGACCTGGTTGTTGTCATCTGCAGCTCGGTGGCAGAGCAGTTGAAGCGTGGAGAGACAGTTCAAGCTGAAGCCTTTGACTCGGTCACAATCTACTTCAGTGACATCGTTGGTTTCACCGCCCTGTCTGCAGAAAGCTCCCCCATGGAGGTCCACAGCCCCTGGACCTTTTGCTATCTGAGAGCAAAGGCTGCAAACTCTGGGGAACTGTTAGCGTAGCTTACATTAGCTAAGGAAAAATGATGGAAGCAGAGGAAACATTTAGCCTAGTCAAACATAAACATTGTTAGAAAAAGAAAACTATTAGCCTAGCTTAAACACAGGAAGCAGAGGGAAGCCTTGCAGCTGTAAACAGCTCCCCCTGTCTGCAGCTGAAGCAGCTGAACTATGCCTCCTGTGTTTCTTCCATGTTTAGTCTGAATCTAAACCCTGAGGTCTGTGTTTCTGCAGGTCGTGACTCTCCTCAACGACCTGTACACCTGCTTTGATGCCATCATTGACAACTTTGATGTTTATAAGGTGAAAACAGTTGGCGTTTGGGTCAGAACAGGATGAAGGTAGCTGGGATCAGAATTGGTGGATCTGAACGATTCACCTTTTGATCCAGTTGAAGAGGAAGGAAGTCATTCTGTCAATTTTAATTATGTTAACATAATTTTCTGCCACATTAAAAAACAAAACTAAAGCAGCAGACTTCAGCAGACTTCCTGTCCCGCTAACAGTGCCGTTGTCCTGCGGCGCCCCCAGGTGGAGACCATCGGTGACGCCTACATGGTGGTCTCTGGGCTGCCGGTGAGAAACGGGAAGCGGCACGGCAGGGAGATCGCCCGCATGGCGCTCGCCCTGCTGGCCGCCGTCCGAACCTTCAGGATCCGCCACCGGCCGGAGCGGCAGCTGGAGCTGAGGATCGGGATTCACAGCGGTGAGGATTTGGACCGGCGTTGGGGACGGACTGAGAATCTGATCCTGGACGGACCGTTGGAGTTTCCCACAGGAACCGGAAGACGCTTCTGTTCACGGCCCAGACCGGCTCTGATCCGCCTCTCTCTGCAGGTCCGGTGTGTGCCGGAGTGGTGGGTCTGAAGATGCCACGCTACTGCCTGTTCGGGGACACCGTCAACACGTCTTCACGGATGGAGTCCACCGGGGAAGGTGAGCCACGTCTTCGACACACCTGAGATTGGACTGGAGTGGTACCGTCCCCTGCTGGCCCAACAGAAGGTCCTCCAGGGTGGACCGGAACTGGTACCGACAGCAGGTGTTTACAGCCGTCTGTGTTTGTATCTGCAGCGCTGAAGATTCACGTGTCGGCGGCGACCCGCGACGTCCTGATGGAGTTCAACTGCTTCCAGCTGGAAAGCCGGGGGTCCGTCGACGTCAAGGGGAAGGGAACCATGACCACCTATTGGCTGCTGGGGGAGAGCAGCAGCCAATGAGGATGCAGCGCTGACGGAGGGGGCAGAGGATGGAGGCGGTTTGGTTGCTTCCTGGTTCCGGTCAGATCCAGAACTTCTGGAGAACCGGAGTCGGATGGATGGAGGAGAAACATTCCCAGCACCCGAAGGAGGAAAACGGACCGGGACCTTTTTGCAGAGCCTGATCAGGAATCCACATTTCCCTGACCTGGTTTCTCATTCCAGCAGCACTTAGTCTTCCTGCTCTCCATCAGAACTGACTCTGTTGGTTCTGATGACCCGGAGTTTCATGAAGGTGGAGCTCTCTCCCGCCTCCTGGTGGCCGCACGACAGAAATGACCTGGGGACAGGCAGCCACAGGGGGCAGCACAGGGCTGGGCTAACCAGATCAGAACCTGCTTGGCAGTTATCCTTTAAATATTGGATGCATTTCAGACGGGTTCTGATCCAGCAGGTCCAAAAGGTTCCTGCTGCGGTTCCGCCTGTTTCAGGAAGTTTAGAATAAATTGTGAAAAAAATAAAAACATGAAGAAAATTTTAAAATAGATCAAATAAATTATTGTGTTGGATTGCATCGATCCGGTCCTGTTTGGACCTCCATATCCGAGTCATCCGGTCCATCAGATCCGCCACTTAGAGTCTAACCGGGTCACAGGAAGCTGGACTTTCTGCAACCCAGATTTCATCCAATACCTTTTCTGGTTTTTCCACAATCCCAGAGACTGGACCCAAGTCAGAGAGCCTGGTTCCCAACAGAACCAGTAGAACCAGGTCAGCGAGGAGGAGCTGCTTCTGATTGAAGGAGGATTTAGATCTGTGGTGGTTCTGTTCTGCATTCAGATCAGCTGTTGTCCTGGACCAGAACCAGAACCAGAACCGGTCCTGCAGGGAGCATTTTGAATCACAGTCCAAACCGGCTTTGTTGAAAAATGTACAAATTTATTGAACATGTTGATGCGGAGGAGCCGTCCTGCAGGGGGCGCTGTGCCTCAGCAACAGATCGACTTCATTACAAACTGAACCAACGTAAAAACCTGCTGACCACATCCCATAATAACATAAAAACAAGGGTGGAGCCTGTTGCCATGGACACCTGGGCGTCTTCATGTGATGAGCTGTGAGGAGACAGAGGACATCATGAGACTCACTTCCTATCAGGACACAGCGCCCCCTGCTGGAGGACTCAAACAGGTCCCAGTCCGGTTCTGGACCCAGTCCTGTTCTGGTGAGGGCTAGGCTATACGGCTGAAAATGTATCGTGATTTAATGGTTTCATGTCAGTTGGATGACGATGCAGAAACGTGAATCTGCTGCTGCGCAAGTTACGCTACACATTGTTGCTAGGCAACCAAAGGGTGAGGGAGTTGATGCTATCCAGCTAGCTTATGAGAAGTTTAGCAGCCAAAGCCTTTCTTCTGCCTACATCTCCCAGAATGCCATGTGGTTCAGTGAAATTATTAAATATTCTATCAGACATTATCTATTGATACTGATCACCTGTCTATTTATTGTTCTGGACCCAGGGAGAACCAGAACTGGGCTGGACCCGCTGTGGTGAGGATGATGAGGGTGATGAAAGTCAGACTTACGGTCTTGACCGTCTGCTTGATGAAGTCCTTCCTGCTGCTCAGGTCGTGTTCTGGATACGTGTCGAACACCTGCAGCAGAGAGCAGAGGTCATGCGGGGCGGGGCCGGACGGGGTCAGAGGTCATGCGGGGTCAGCGCTCCGACCTTCAGGCAGATCTGCTTCATGGTCATCTCCTCCAGGTCGGCCTCCTTCAGCAGACTCTCCACCGTCTTCCTCAGCTGCTCGTCTGTCGGAGCCTTCTTCACCATCCTGATGAGCGGCTCATCTTCGTCGGAGCTGTCCTCGGCTGCACCACGGGGGTCAGAGGTCAATATACGCAGGGGTCAGAACCAGGCCCGGGTCGGACCCGGTTCAGGTTCTGGACCTGCGGCTCACCTGCGTTTGTGTTCTTGCTGCTGCTGCTGCTGTCGGCCTTCTTGGTTTTGGCGGCGGCTACTTTCTTCTTCTTTGGCTGAAACAGACAGCAGAGTTCTCCATTAGAACCTGGTTCTGGTTCTGGTTCCAGGTTCAGACCTGGGCCTGGTACCTTCTCCTCTGCCTCGCTGGTTCCGTCAGAGCTCTGGCTCCTAGGTCTCTTCTTCGCTGGTATCTGCTGCTTCTTCTTCTTCACTCTGCTGGACTTGGGCTTGGAGGACTGAAAAAACCAGAACCTGTTCAGGGTTCTGCAGGAGGTTTGGGTCAGAACCAAACTGATCTCACCTCATCAGACTCTGATTGGTCAGTCTGCTCTTCCTCTTCCTCCTCCTGTTCTGACCGTTTCTCCTCTCCATCCGAACCTCCGGCCTCCACCGACGCTTCCACCTTCTCGTCATCATCTTCGTCGCTACTGGAGTCCATGACGATGGCTTTGGATTTGCTGCCGGGTTTGGACTTCTTGGTGCCACTGGCTCTGGGTTTGCTCTTCTTCTTCTTGGCAACCGAGTCGCCGCTGGCCAGCTTCTTCTTGGTCCTCCGCTTCTTCTTCACTGGTGCACGCTGCGGGGGAACGACAGGAGCCGTTAGCAAGGGGTGGAGCCTCAGTAGGAAGGGGCGGGGCTTCTTCATGGAGGGGGTGGGGGCTCATGAAGGAGGGGCGGGGCTTCTGATCACCTTTCCGCTGTTCTTTGGGGCGATCAGGAAGACGAGGATCCGATCGATCAGATCCTGGTGGGTTCCTTTCTTCTCCAGGTCCAGAATGGAGCAGACCAGCTTCAGCTTGGTGTTGGTCAGGTTAGAGTTCCTGGGGGAGACAGGTCCATCAGAACCTCCATCAGAACTGCTCCAGGGATCCAGAACCAGCTGAGGAACCCACCTGAGCATCTTGTCTCTCTTCCTGGTGAACTCCTGGCTGTCTGCGGCGAACGGGAAGCCGTTGAACAGCCGCAGATTCTTCTTGACCGAGGCCGACTGAGAAGACACAAAACCGTTACTGACCGGGTTCTGGTAGAACGGAGCAGTTTGCAAACTAATATGGAATGCTTTGTGATCCTGGACCCGGTCCAGCTGGTGGAGAAAGGAGGACATGGAGATGTTTCTGTTCAGCAGAATCAAATCAGGAACCATCAGCTGCTGACCCAGTTCTGTTGCTCAGGCACAAGCTGGAGACCTTCTGGCCTGCTAGCTGGGACGCTAACAGGGATGCTAACAGGGATGCTAACAGGGACGCTAACAGGGATCAGTATTGTTTTATCAACCCAGAGTAGCTGAGTAGAACCGGGTCAAAGAGTTTCTTCAGACCCAGTAGAACCACTGAGGAGTTCTGGTTCTGCTGAACTCGTCTGGATCAGATCTCACCGGGTCTGAGTCCCTCTTCCTGGCTCTTTACCTTCCCGGGTCGGTCGAACAGGATGGCGTGCAGCAGCTTCAGCTCCTCCGCCTTCCTCCTGGTGATCTCGTAGTTGGTCCGAGGAATGTCGCCCAGCTTGTCTCCACTGCCTTAACACATCAGAACCGGCCACCTGTCAACCCGCAGAACAGGTGCAGGGCTGGTTCTGTTCGGGTCTTACCATCTGCCACTTTCAGCTTCTCCCTGGCCTTCGGAGCCTGGAAATCCAGCCGGTCCACTGTCTTTTTGGTCCGCTTCCCTTCAATGATTTCTCCACCGTCTGCAGCAGAATCAGAACTTTCAGAACCTTTAGAGTTCTGGTTCTGGGCACACAGACCCGGTGGGCCGACGGAGAATCCAGATACCTGAGATCTTGGAGGAGCTTCTGGAGGGAACCGCCTCGTCTCTCTGAAAACCGTCCTCCTCAGAGACAGTAGAGCCGTCCATTGCTTTGCTCATGTCTGACGTCTGGACGGCCAATCAGCAGAGGGCAGATGTCTGGACAGCCAATCAGCAGAGGGCAGATGTCTGGACAGCCAATCAGCAGAGGGCAGACTCAGCTCTCCAATCTCACAGCAGCAATTTAAGCTTCTGCCTTCAGATTGAAAAGGTTTTTATGTCTAATGACCTCCTGCACCACAGGGGGCGCCAGAGATTCATCCCACCATGTTTCAGTAAAAGCCTTTTTTCTCACCCTGAAGAAATCATCATAAAAACTCCAGGGCCTCATGTATAATAGAGTGTACAGTTTTCACACTAAAACTTGGCGTACACACAAATTTAGGGGAAAAAAGGGATGTAAAGCCGTACATACGCTCATACCTGTGCACCAGTGACTTGCGGTCAGGAGAGGCATCATGGGAAAAAAAATATAATAAGATAATTTATATTGCTCTTTGTGGTTTCTACTATAAAGTATTCATTTTTCATTTGGCTAAACCAATTAAGGCTGTAACGATTCCTCGAATGATTCGAGTACCTCCATAATTAAAATTCCTCGTGGAAAACTGATCTGCCTCGAAGCTTCGTTAATTTATGTTTTATTATTTAGCTCACCGTGTTCTGACCGGAACATTATTTGTCTGTACGTCGCTAATAAAATGGCTAAAAAGATTCAATATATAAACTGGTTTTCCATAATTTAGCTCATATATATATAATGTACAGTGTTTTTGTCACAAATTGTGTGTGTGACGTGTTTTGTGTGAGGAGGAGCGATCAGAAACGGCCGAGAACAGATTGGAGGTGAGGCAGGCAGTTCTCTGGCCTCATGGCAGGGGGCGCTCA
>NW_015117272.1:31013-35200 GCF_001443285.1 Poecilia latipinna
ATCCACAGTCAAATAAGTGTTGAATCAACATTGATTCAATGTAGAATCAACCCAAATCTGCATGTACATCCACAGTCAAATAAGTGTTGAATCAACATTGATTCAATGTAGAATCAACCCAAATCTGCATGTAGATCCACATTCAGATTAAGGTTGAATCAATGTTGATTCCTAACCTATTCAATGCAGTATCCACACAAATATGCATGTAAGTTGACATACAGATGATGGTTGAATCAACATTGATATAATGTCAGTTGTGGTTGAAACCCTAACGTTGATTCAACATACAAGTAATCGACCACTTTCAATGTTGTTTCAATGTCAGCGTTCAACGTTGATTCAATGTTTCTGGCTGACATTGATTCAATGTTGTTTCAATCATTCTGTGCTATCTGGGTACATTTCTACACTTAAACAGTTTTCGTAAGTGGATTTTCAACTGAAGCAGACATTTAAACACACTTAAATATAATTCTACCACAATACACTTTGAAGAAATATAATAAAAATATACTTTAAGTGAACAAAATATGTATTTGTTCAAGTAACAAAACAATATGCTTTTAAAGATATTTTGTGTATATTTTAAAATATTTTTTTTTAAATTCACTTAAAGCTTGCTTTAAAAGAAAACTAACATACTGAAATTTCAGTATGCTTTAAATGACATCCCTCATGCCTCAATACATCAAACATTGACAGTTTAGTGACAGGTTCAGAGGTTCTACAACAAAAACAATACTTGTCCTTAAAGGGATCCACGACTAGTTATAAAAATAGACCTTATTTGGGAAATATTTATCTCAGATGTAAAAACAGTACAGTAATAATACTGTAGGTTATTTGGTTTTATAAATTTTAATAAAATATTGTCACAGGAATGTCGCCATGTTTTTAACACTGCAGTGGATTCTGGGTAAATGACGTGTAAAGGTCCAACTGCCTGGGTCCTCCAGCCAAAACAGTGATGAGTAACTTTATTAGCCTTTTTAATTTGAATCGGAGCGCATTGAAATTGATCAGAACTAGAAATAACAAGAGGTGATGAAGAGGAGGAGCAAACAGAGGAAGAGTTGGCTGTAGGAGCCTTCAGGTTCATAGTGAAACAATGAATGTTTCATTTATGAATGAACAATATGATAAACAAGAACTCAGGCAAAGTTAGCCTTGCTGTGTTTCCTCTGTAGACTCCAGTACAGAAAGGACCTGATGACGTCATCAACCCAGTGAAAAAATGGCAGCCTCCATGGGTGAAAAGATGTAAATTTTTTAAGTAATTATGAGTTTTGGCATAATACAAACAGCAATTTTGTAGGAATAGTTATAGGAAAATTGCAACACATTTAGGCCAACATGTTCAACTAGTCGTGGATCCTTTTAACTGTAAATGTAGCAGGTATCCTCAGTTTTACATCTCTCCCAATATGATCTGTTGTTTTCAGTGTTTTAACTAAAACACGGAGCTGTCTTTACCCAATCGATTTTCAGATATGATATAAGATCTATAAGTCAACGGCAGTAGCTCCAGTTCACACTCCAGACCAGATGGTGGCGGTGTTGCACACTTTCAGTTTTTTTTTTTTTTTTAAAGCACCATAAAAAGAAGAAAAGCCACGAAGCCGCTGAAGGTAACAGATGCTGTTCAAATTCGCTCTTTTTACAAGCATAATATTGAATTAAAAATAGAGACAGCCTTGATAATAGTTAGTAGTTTTGGAAAATTCAAGCTGGTGACGTCCTAGTGCGAGTTAGACAACACAACTGGACAAGAACCGGATGGAAATGAAATGACAAAGCTGAAGTTGGTTTCCAATTCCAGCTTCCAATAGCTAAAGGGCGATTCCACTTAATTTTTCACTACTTTCCGCATCTTTAATCAACTCTAGTTTAAAAACTACTAGACCAAGACACTTGAAACTTGGACTGGATTATTTTCTTATTCAAGCTGAATATTTAAAACCTTGTTTGTGATTTGTGAAACCTTTTCCTGATTTGTGAAACTTCACTTAACAGACCCCTGCAAAAGATCTGTCCTTCCAGCAGCCATCACCATCTATAAAAACTCTGAAAAATTAATGAGTTACACCAACATTTTATTTCGCACTGGGATTAATAAAGTGGTTTTGAATTAGAATTGAATTTTTAAAAAACTGCATGGAACATATGTAAATAGTAATCTGATCTTTAGTGAAGTTTCACAAATCACATAAAGGTTTCACAAATTCCAAACATGGATTAAAATATTCTGCTATTAGAGCAGAATAATATAGTCCAGGTATGATAGGTGTTGCAGTTTTGGAGCTGGATATCCAAAAAATGTCCGAAATCAGCCTTTATTGAAATTTCACAAATCAGAAAAAGGTTTCACAAATCACAAACATGGTTTTAAATATTCTGCTATTAATTGAAAATAATCTGGTCCAGGTTTGAAGTGTCTAGCTGTTGTAGTTTTTTAATTAGAGCAGATGATCGAGATGAAAACAAATGGTGAAAATCGAACTTTAATGAGTTTTCACAAATCAGGAAAATGTTTCATAAATCACAAACATGGTTTTAAATATCCAGCTTGAAGGGGAGAATAATTTAGTCCAGGTTTGAAGAGTCTAGGAGTTGTAGTTTTTTAATTAGAGCAGTTCTAGTAATGAAATAGGTGCCAGAAAATGGTGAAAATCTAACTTTGAGTTTTCACAAATCAGGAAAATGTTTCACAAATCACAAACATGGTTTTAAATATTCTGCTATTAGAGCAGAATAATTCAGTCCAGGTTTGAAGTGTCTAGGTGTGGTAGTTTTTAAATGACAGACGATTAATGATGCGGAAGGTTGTGAAAAATTAAGTGGAATCACCCTTTAGCTATCGGAAGCTGGAATTGGAAACCAACTTCAGCTTCGTAAATGAAATGTGGGTCACAAAAGGAACCGAAGGGTCGAAGGCTGCTAACGTGTTGCTAGCTGGTGGTAGGTTTGGTTAAAAATGCTAATTATCTTCGTTTAATTATAAACAGGGCAGGACACATATCAACAAACTGATGTTGGTTTCAGAAATAATTATTTTATTATTGCTATAACAATCATTCTGCTTCATGTGATAACTGCATGGAGGCTGTTTGTTGGGACTTGATATAGTTTTCTTCATAAACTTAACCTGATATAGTTTTCTTCACTGGCTGTTGTTATAACTCGTTCATCAATGTTTTTATCTTCAACATATGTTTGCAGTCTAAGCAAATGAAAGAGGAAGCAGAGAGATCAGGTGTTAGAAACCTAAAGACTTCCTGTCTCAGAAGCAGCTCTGCTCCACCAGATCACCAACCAGCTCTGAGGATGAACCTCCACATCGTCTTCATGGTGGAAGGATTGTTATCTCACTGACCAGCTAGCTACATTTTTAACAGAAAATTGCTGTGTTACCAACACCAAGTGCTTAATAAACATGATTTGATTTAAAGACAACTGGACAGAATTTTTCCCCTTGTTAATCTAACATTTCTCTTTCATACATTTTATTTGTTCTTGACTTTCAGGGCCCTGTGATGGACTGGTGACCTGTCCAGGATGAACCCTGCCTCTCATCTGATGGCTGCTGGAGATGGGCACCACCAGCCCCCCTCACCACCCTGCAGGGATCAGCCTGTTCAGATCATGGATGGAAAGATTTTAAGGTCGTTCGTCTCCTTAAGTCCACACTTAAAACAGCTTCATAGTTAATGCCAACATCAGCTGATTCTGACATTGTTGACTATTTTTTTTCTACTTCTAATATAAACAGGCAGAGAAGAAACACAGAAAAAAAGCACATTATAGTACACTTTAAATTCTGATTTTTTTTTTACAATTACTATTAAAATACACTATGTACAAAACTAGTTGTTCCAAAGTAACACACTTACTGATGATTAGTCTGGCTTCAAGTGTGCTAAGATTGAACATACTTGGTATATTTATTTTTCACCGGGGTTGGCTTTAGATGAACTGATATTTTTGTGCAGAATGAGCGGCGCATGGACTTCATTTTATAAGTAAAGGTAAGATGACAATAACATGTTTTGTTTAGTTTATTAATGAAATGTTTGTTTTGTGAGTTACAGTTTATATGTGTAAGAATGCAGAAAACTGATCAATCCTCCTCTCAATCCTTCAGATGTTCTCCATCAGAGCCAAAGCTCCTCAGGTAGCGGCTCACC
>NW_015117273.1:0-20523 GCF_001443285.1 Poecilia latipinna
TTACTTGCGTACAGTGGAAACTTTACCTGTGTTGAGGTAGATGAGTTTACATAGCGTCTTTACTTTAAAACCATTTTGGTTTCCATTTGTTGAAAGTAAATTGCAAACATTTAGCCATAGTTTGACCACTGCTTTATGACAGAAAAAGTTTGATGTCACAAATATATGATTTTCATAGAGGCCTCATTTGATTTATAACGTAGAAAGAAGATGACAAATGTTTCCTGAATTAACTTTAATGTTCATTTCACTGCACACAAAGGACAGATTAAATATTTAAGATTGCAACAAATCTGTTGAATCTTTAACAAAATAGGTTCAGATTAACATGGGTGGATTCACAGCTACCTAAAGTTAACAATGAAATGTCTTCAAACTTACATGGATGTTCAAATATTTACTATAATCAATTAACAAAAGAAAACACCATAAAGCTGTGTATTCAAATACGACCAAGGTCAGTCTGTACAGATTGAGGAGACACCATAACATCTACCAACAGAGCAGGTTAACTACTGTAGTTTGAAAGGCGTCTTGGTTCAGTTGACGGCTCAGTTTGAAGCTTCAGGTTTTGGTGTTGAACCTCCTAGAATCTCAGCTGCTGCAGATTGTCTGAAGATGCAGAGAAAAGTACAAATAGACAGTTAGTCTACAGTTATTTTGATTTTCCTGAACAGCTGATGCACTGACAGACCTGACTGTGACAGAACATTACTGAACCTGAAAATTACTTGAATAATCACAATGNTAGATAGATAGATAGATAGATAGATAGATAGATAGATAGATAGATAGATAGATAGATAGATAGATAGATAGATCTTACCTCTATTCTTCTCTCTCCATACCTCTGTTTCTTATCCAGAACTCCACTGATAACTGCAAAAATCCAGCTTTGAATTCCATAATGTTTATTCTTTGGAGAATAAAGAAATCTACTGTGTTTTGATTTTCAAAGTAGGATTGAGGCCTGAGGACAGAAGTAGTGATGAAAGGAGGCTGATTTTTGTTCCTGTATAGATTTTGGTCAGGCGTCTCAGAACATTATCCTGTTAAAAGAATGACTCATTTCAATTTAGTAGTAAATGCCAACAAGTTTCATTTATATTTTCTCATTCATTATATTTTCTTTGTACTATGAACTGTAACATGGTTCCCAGGGCCCTGGAGTATTTGTTGCAAAATTAATCAATAATGTTTGTTTGCAGTGGTACAAGAGGAACAGCTGATACTTCAACTTTGAAAGGCAACAACTGGATTTTATGCATTTAAAAAGACAAGAAGTTTATTTATTTGCACTAAATATGACCGTTTTGATGTCTGACTGACAACTCATGAATAAACTCTTCTTTTTTTAAATGTATCAAATTTGATACTCCTTTTGTAGCACAGTTTAATGTACTAGAGGACTAGATGTTGTCAGTAATCAATAAAAACAATACAAAAGAGTAGCTGCTTTCAATATCATGTATTTTAAAGAAGAAAAATTAAAGTGAACCCCACAAAACACAAAACATACATATAACCCAAAAAATAAGTACAAAATATATATACACAGTGCTACAATAAATCTTCCATATGAATGTGCACAATATTTTCAACTATCCAACAAAAGTCCTAAATTTCCCCACTGGTCAGCACAGTGTCTGACTGACACACATTTGAAAGGTCCATGATTTGATTGTCCAGACATTTAAGGGGAAAATGTCCAAGCGCAGTTTGTTTTCAATGGAGAAGAGATGAATCATGGATTGTGTGTCGGTATGGTGAGATGGAGGGGGAAACATAGACCATCAGTCTCCTACCAGAACAGTATGGAGTGAATTTCAGGTTCTCGTGGCCCCATGTCAGAAGCTCGCCATCCTTAAACCCTAAAAAGGATTTTTTTTCAGCTTTTACTCTGAGTCTGCCAGAGGCATGGATAAATTATAGAAAGAAAGATAATCAGCATTGCAATACTCCCTAACTGTATCTTCTGTAATACCTAAGCTGATCATAAGAGGGCGCTGTAACAAGCCAGCATACATGTGTCTGATGGCTCTCCCCGCCCTCTTTTCATCTGTTAGCTGTGTGACTGGAGAAGCACATGGCCTGTAAAAACACACAGTGGCGGTTCAGCGACAGAGCGGGCGCCACATAAGTGAAGGTTATTTGTGTTTTTTCAGCGAAGAAGACACAGAAGAGCTGTGATTCACGCTTATTGCAAGAAAGTTCAGATTGATACTGGTTATTCTTTGAAATCAAAGCCTGCTCATGTGTTAGAAGGGCCTAGTCAAAAACTAAATCTTGAATCTGCAGATTTCCGGCTGTAATTACAATTACATGCAGCTTTGTGGTGAACAATCACATGAAATCCGCATTAAAGTTTGTGGAAGGAAGGAAAACTCTTGCAAGGCGATTTAACGGGACTCTGGCAAGTTGCAAAGAAAGTCTGCTCCTGATTATTTGTGTGATTATTTTCTTGACAGAATGATGAAAGCAATCGCCATCCTGGCTACCAAAAGCCTATCATCTGTCATGAACTTATTCACATGTTTCTGTGTGAAGTTGTGCTGACCTGATAGTTCTCAGCTTGTGGTCCAGCTCTTTCATTCTCCCTCAGCTAAGGAGCTCCACTTCTGGCTAAAGTGTGTGTGGCAGCTCTGATCCCTGCTGTTTTCCTGCAGGTTGTTCTAATGGCTGAACATGCATGGTTTAATCCATAGGAGCAACTCCTGACCCCCCCACATGGTCAAATCCTTCAGTCCCCCCCTACCCGCCATGCCTCTTTGAGCTCCACTACATTTATCCAGTTTGAACTCAGAAAACCAAGACCACACACGCGCACACACACACACACACACACACACACACGCTACCAGACACACCAGTTATACCTGCTCTTCTCACAACCCACAGTCAGATGAAGGTGAGCCTGACCGTGTTTTGATGTTGATAACCCAGATACAGTGTAGCCAAAAATAGAAAATTGACCCCTTTCTGTTTTTGCTTTTTGTAACACTTCAGTGTTTCAGATCAGTCGTATGTGAAGCAAATAAACACAAAAATCAGTTTATCTAGTGTTAAATTATGAATAAACACAATTTCTGGACTCAACCTGATGTTTGTCAGACCTCTAAAATCAAGAAATACTTGAATCCTTGAAATAAAATCTGTCTGACGACATGAAGCAGGCAGAAGAGAAACAAAGTCATTGACTTCTCGATTAGTCTGGGAATTGTAGGGAAAACAAAGAAGAAATTTCTAAGGTTTTGAGACACCAACAAACCACAGTGGAGCTGGTGTCTGAAAGTAAGGAAAACATAAAAACAGTGGAAAACCTTCCCAGGAGTGGCTGGCCTTTGAAATTACTCCAAGAGTGAATCAATGGCTCGACTGGGAGGTCACAAACCAACTCAGAACAACATCTGTAGTACTGCAGGGATCTCATGCCTCCGTTAAGGTCACGGTTCATTATTTAACAATAAAAAAGAGAAACAGAGCCATAATGGGATAGCTGGGAGAGCTTCAAGGCCAAAAGCACAACTGACCAAAAACCTGTCTCACATTTGCCAAACAAAATATTTGGTGGACTGATGGGGAAAACAGCAGAACCTTTTGGAAGGTTTTCACCCTGTGAACAGAAAAAAAAAAAAAAAAATTCACAATCAGACTTAAAGTTGGTGGCAGTGTGAAGTTCTGGGACTTAATCTGGAAGATTTACCAATACCAGGAATTTTGCTCCCTAAAACAAAGTCCAACCATCGGTTTGTGATTTTAAGTTAAGTTGGGACTTTGCTTCTTTATTAATTTCCACCTCAAAAGCAAAAATACAGCAACTACAACAACTTCAGCAACCAAGATGTGTCTCAGCTTTGACCCCCATCCTCTTCCGTGTACATCTGTCCTCCCTCTCCTTCTGTCCCTCTTCACTGTGAAGTCCCCCCTGCACCCACGCCCAACATTCATTAAGACGTATAATGTACACATGCATACACTCCACCAGGTGTGTATTAATCTAGGGTTGCCCTCTCAGCCTACCCCCTGCCCACCTCCCAACACACACATCTCTCTCCTCTTCCTCCTCCTCCTCCTCCTTAGCATCCAGTCCACACCTCCCCTCTCCCCCACCATCCCAATCCCAGCACTGTGTTAATCTGCTGCTGGTCTGACGGTCAGCACTTTGAGCAGCAGACAGACAGATTGGCTGTAATCCCCTGAGTGCCACAGATGGAGCGGCACTACGCAGACCTTGGGGAAGGTGAACGCGCTTTTGTACACAAACACACGCGGGCACACAAACACACATGAACAAAGACATACAATTAGAGAACAAAAAAAATATACTATACATCTTTGGATGGACGAGCAGCAGAGTCCATTAGACGCGCAGTAAATGGGGCACCATGCTGGTAATCTGTGACTTCAGCCTCACGAGATGCTCCTTCATCAACATGGCAGAAAGGCTTCTGCTAAATAAAAGCTTAATGTGTGAATTAAATGCAGTGGACTCATGCTGGGATAGTTAAGAGACTTGAGGATCCATATATTGTTAATCATCAACCAAAACTCCAACAGAAAGTGTATTCTGAAAAGCCACAACATTGATGGAATATATTCATCATAGTAAGTCCTCATTAACTTCATCAACATTTTGCAGAACAAACTATTAATTGTGATGTTAAGAATAATTTTGGCCTGAAATACAAATGGGGACCTTGTAAATTTAGGCTTAAGCAGCGTTAATATAATTTTTTAGTTATTCTGCATTTGTAATAATAGTTATTTACCATTCACCCTTTTTCCACTGTTAGTAGTAGCATTTTTTTTTAAACTAATGCTACAGTTTTAATGTGCAGGAATTAATCAATCAGCAACATATTTCCTTCTAGGAGTTTCCTGAAAATAACCAAGCTGTTTGAATATTAGTCATTAAAAATAATGAGATTTTAACAAACCTTATTAGCCTGCGAATGCAACAACATGAGCTACTTTTTTGGTAGCAAATGCTTTTTGAACACATTTAACATCATGTTGTTTAATAAATAGATATGTAAACTTAGTACGGGTTAAAACTGTCATTTGACATTTTGTTGAGAAAATGTTTAGCCATATATCAAGAATTTAAGTTTGTATACAGCTTTAGCTACTTTAGTCACAACTAAATACTAACTAAATCTTGCTAGCAGGCTTCTTCACCCTGAGGCTGTCATGCCAGTATGTGGTGGTTTAAGTAGCAGTTTGATAAAAATAAATTTCAGGTTTAATATTATTTACAGTTTTATACCCAACTGTTTCAATATTACAGAAGAGAGTACTTGGATTTTTTTAAAAAAAATCCTATTAAATATGTTAAATTTCTCAGAATTTAACATATTTAGATGAATAGTTACATTGTAAAAACAATTGAACTAGCTGCTTTACCTATTTCTAAGGATTCTGATTTGAAAATGGATGGAAATTATACATCAGATCTATTGAATTAACCAAAAATATTTCCACAATTCACATTTTACATTGAAGCTACAGAACTATATTAATAGATTCCAGACAACTTTACGATCATTTTGCTCCTGGTTTATTCTCCATGTTTAGAGGACCATAAATAAGAGCTAGTTTGTTAAAATATATAAACATTAGTAACAAGATTCTAATCTGTCAATCTGTTCTAAACTGATCTATTCTATTAAATTATACTAGAAGAGAAAAGGTTTATATACTTATTTCCCAATAATTCTTGCAAAATTTCTAGCAAGCTTAAATTATTAGGACTTGTGGCTAAACCAGTTAATTTCATTCAATTTAAAATACTTTATTTACCCCAAAGGGAAACGAAATGTTGTCACTCATATCAACCAAATATCTTCAAAGTGTCATTGTGAATGGTGATACTGTGGACAGGAAGGATCTCCAATAGCAGTCAGTATTACAGCTAATATAAAGATGCCTCTGACTAAAGACTGTATGAAGGTCATGACATGCTAACAACTACATTTTCAGACAGCAGAGATGATATCCTAAAGTAGAATGTCCTGATGACACCATCAGCTTTTGTCAAGCCCTGCTAATCCATCTCATTTGCTTTTGCCATCCAGCTAAAATGGCATATAAAATACTAAAACAAAAACGATTCGGCTACCTAAGGCAGAATTTGTGACAATTTAACTTTTAAAGAGCAACATAAAGCCTCACAGTGGCAAATTATTTCAGCTCATTAAAATTATTTTTTTGAGTGTGTTCAGAAGTGAGACAACGCTACGCTGTAATTTTACAGATTTCAGGTTGCTGTTGTGTTTGCACATGGTGCCCATTGAAAACAACAGGATTAAAGGCTGGTGTTTGATTAGATGTTTGTTTTTCTATGTGCTCCATTGTAATGAGTGTTTCTGAGGCCATGCCGACATGGCTGCATGTGTGTCTATGTGCGCCCATTTCATTGAAATGAATATAGCCGGGGGCACGGCTTTATCCATTTTAATCAAGGAAGTAGAAGGATCAAATGAAACACTTTTGAGGGGAATGATGTCGACCCAGAGAAGGATGTTAATTACAATGCTAGCATCTGACATCTCATTGGGTTTTTGTCTTTATGTTACTGGTGTAACTGATGAAAAATAAGAAGTGTAGTTGACACTTAAGGATTCGCTAGCTACAAGTCTGAGAAATTTTACTAATATGTCAACATGATATACTAAAAATACAAAAAAGTCCAAATAAATCTTTTTTTCTTAAATCCTTGCCGTTTTTATATTTTTAATACTTTATTTTCCCCCGACAAATGAACCACAACTGTAAATCATTGCAATTGATGGATCGCCCAGAGTTCAAAATGTGTAAACTGTGCTTCACTGCCACCTAGAGGTAGAACTGGAGAAGACATGTTACCAAGAGAGACCGAGTTGTAAAATATCAAACATATTTCTAGTTGTTTCAGTAGCTATGTCAAACACTGTCTGCCTCATAAAAATCTGAACTTTGTTTATTATTTGGCATAAATAATGTTCATTTTGTCATTATATTTTAGGATAAGGTGACACTTTTGACACAGAAGCATGTGTGTAACATCCATTTATTACCACCTTATATGACAAATCTGGAAATTACAAACATTGTTTATTCAAACATTTTTAAAATAAAAAAAGGAAAGAAAAATAACAAAATAAGAGGAAGAATCAAAACTGAACAAAAAAACAAATTAAAATAATGTGACCTGAGAAACATGATCAACTGATCCAAAGGGGAAAAGAGTTCTGCACAGGGGGACGTATACAGAAAAAAAAAGGTTAGCATTATTATCTGTTTCACATGAATCAAAGATACATTTTGTTGATTTTTTTTCTCTGTTTTTTCTAAAAAACATCAATTATACTCTGTGACAGATTTTGGTTTTAGAGAACATCCGCAAACCTTTGATTTACAAAGGTGTTCTATTTTACGTGAACAATTGCTACAAAAGATATCCGACACGTTCTGCTTTGGCTTTAGGTACATAACCAATGTGAACACCACAAAAAAAAATAGGCGAGATAAGAAATTTCAGTTTGTTAGGAAATGAAGGCCTATAGGACAAGGATCAGGCCTTGGCGTCAGAACAGGTCAGGAGAATAATTTTCAGTGAAAAAATAATAAATCTGCCTCCTTGTTCTGCCTTTTATTCTGAATCATCCCCCCATCTCAGTTGTCAACAACTAATCTGAGCAAAAAGAAAGAAAAAAATAATAATAATCAAAAGAAAATCTTGACATGACAGAGAACATCAGTGATCAATATGGTAAGCAAAAATGGACTGTATACAAGCTTCTGAGGTGATGAGAGCCAACACTCAGCCAACACCCCCTTGTTTCTGCCTGTGTCTGAGTGGAGCTGGAGGAAGGCAGAAAGCAGGGGAAGAGGAAAGAGCGAGTTCTTCTAGCACCCTGCTGCGGAGACCGGACCCCCCAGCAGAAACAGACCTGTCCTCCCCACCTGTTCCAGCCTTCCTCAGTTGCATTTTCACAATCTGTGGTTGTCCGTATTGCGGCCACAAACTGTTTTCTCCCTCACAATCACAGGCAGGACAAAACAAGGGAATGTGTGCTTGATCCGGACTCGTCATCCCAGAGTTGGTACATGCACAAAAATAGAGTACCCTAGAAGTCTGCTGCCGAGAGCACTAAGAAAACACAACTATACACTTTCATTATAATATAATCAGCTTTCCTCTACACACTACTAACACAGGGAAGGGAGAGGGGAAAGAGGGGGTGAGGCGGCTTGTGAAGGTCGGAGGGACGGAAAGACAGAATAGTAAAGGAAGGAAGGGAAGGAACAGAGGTGAAGACGAAGAGAAAGTGTTTTAGGCACGCTCTCCGCGGATGCGACGTGCCAGCTGGATGTCTTTGGGCATGATGGTGACACGCTTGGCGTGGATGGCGCACAGGTTGGTGTCCTCAAACAGACCCACAAGGTAAGCCTCACTGGCCTCCTGCAGGACAGGAGTGGGACACAAATCATTTGTACAGTCGAAATATGTCAAAATAGTAACTGAATCCTTAATGTTAACAATACTGTGGTCCTCAAAAGCATACACACAGCTGTTAACATGCCATGTTTTTGCATGAATGCACTCATCCTTAAACTAATACAAATCTGAACCAAATTCTGTTTAATTTCAACACTGAGTCTTTTGTATAACTTCATTATGTTTTAAATATAGCAGCTATTACTAGGCCTGTCACGATAACAAATTTTGCCGAGCGATTGTCTAAAAAAATATTGCGATAAACGATAATATTGACTAATAATGCATGCGATTTCCTGCCATAGATAGATACACTTTATTTTCAAAAGAACACATAACACTGGAACTAATAAACTAAACAAAACAACCAAAAACAAAAATAAAAAGGATTCTCAGTCTCCATTAACAAAAAACGTACTTGAATAAAAACTAAACAACATAAAGCCAAAGTGGAAATAAATACTGCATTCAACCAAAAGAGTGCAGATATGAAATCTGTATACTATATTGCCCTTCAGTAATCACTAGATTTAAATAGAGAAGATGGGCACATCCGACTACCTAATGCAGTAGTTCACACTACACGATTTTTTGCCCCTATTTTCTCCTTATGACAATCTTAGATCGTTGGCCGATCCAATATTGTCGCTGGTGATTTCGTAACCGATCATCCTGTAGTGTGTGGTGGGTTACGTAGATCGTCGTGGCCGCTCTGATCTAAATCAGGGGTTTTCCCCGACTGGAAGCTTCAATGGAGCCCGTTGAATGTGACAGGTAGCCAATCAGAAAGCAAGGATTCTCCTCTGTGCTTTTTGAGGGGAAATTACGGAGGGCAATCCGAAACAGCTGACATGGCGCAACCCGAAGTCCAGCGGACATTGGAGATGATATTTGGAAACAACATAAATATTTATTCAACATTTTGTGCAAAGAATATAGAAATGACAAAGGGAGGAGTTGGAGCCAAATTGCTACCGCAGTTGATAAACCCGGTAGGTTTTCAGCTGTTCTTCGTTAACGTGACATAAATAGGTTATAATGATTTTCATTCAGTCAGGACTTTACGCTCAATCCCTGCTGTCCCATCACAGGTAGATTTTAATAAAGCACTGATTAATGCCTGGTTTTAAAATTAGTTAACTGGACTTGTAGGCATTATTTTGTGCCCATGTGGCTGGACACCACACGGCACGACGAACCCGATCGAACCGTTATACCTAGGATTTCTGTCAGGTTTTGAAAATGGGCCGACAGTCCACCAATGACTCGTGTAGCGTGCGCTGGACATTACACTAAGGAAGAGCACCGGAGTTGAGCCTTTTTTCATTCAGTGTCATTAACAGAAAGAAAAAAAGACAGGAAGAGACGATAAAGCCGATAATTAAAATGAGGTCGATAGGTTTAATTTATCATGCGATTAACTGATTTATCGTTTATCGCGGCAGGCCTAGCTATTACATGAAGTGATTGAACAAATGCATAACTCCAATATACAGTGCAAGTAGGTAGGAATGTTTTCACATTTATGGAAAACTTTGCCATACAATTATCAATTTACCATACTAATACTGTGTATTATGAATAGGTACATAACTCACTTTTCACCATTACAAGTTTTAAGTTCCTGGCTTTGCAGATTTTTTTCTTTCTCAGTTTTCTAAATGTTAACTTAACATTGAAAAATTAATAGTATTTTTATTGACCTCTTGTTATACCATAAAACATTTTCATTTTTTGTTAGACTTTCAATTTTAATTTAATATTTGTATAATATTAAAAGCAGCAAATTATATAGTTTTCCAATCTCTTCAACCCTAATATGTCAATACTGACCTGCAGGGCTCCAATGGCCGCGCTCTGGAAACGCAGGTCGGTTTTGAAGTCCTGGGCGATCTCTCTCACCAGACGCTGGAAGGGCAGCTTACGGATCAGCAGCTCAGTGGACTTCTGATAACGACGGATCTCACGCAGAGCCACAGTACCAGGCCTGGAAAAAATAGTATAAATAAACAAACAGAAGAACACCACTTAAAAAAATATGCCTTTTAGTTCATAAACTAAATAAAATATATTTTTTTATTACACTCACCTGTAACGATGGGGCTTCTTAACCCCACCAGTGGAAGGGGCACTCTTACGCGCTGCCTTTGTGGCCAGCTGCTTACGTGGAGCTTTGCCTCCAGTGGACTTACGGGCGGTCTGCTTGGTACGAGCCATGGCGGTTACTGATCACTTCTGAAGAGGACAGATGGAAAATAGCAGAAGGTTTAATAAGAATTTGAACTTTTCTCTATGATTACTACAGAACAGAACAACATAAATCTTCAGAAAAAGGCCCAAAAAGCGTTTCTTAAAGAAATAAAACCTTTGGTAAACACTTTGATTAAAAGGACACTTTGATTAAAAAAAAGTTCATTTGAAAATTCACAGAGAAATGGTGAATTTTGATTGTAATTTAAAAACATTACTTTTGTCTTGTTTATCATATAAAACTAAGAGAAATAAATTAGATGGTGTTGTGGTAAAACTAGTCCAAATGTGATAAAATATCTTTATTTTATTGATTCTGTTGATCTCACTTTTGCGTAAACATTTACTAGTGAATACGAAACTTCCTAAACACTCATCATTTTAAGTCTAATGGATATTCCTAAGCATTTAATAAACAAATTAAAACTTCAGTCGCTACTTGAATAAGTTCTTACCTTTCTTTAAGTAAACAAACAAGGCAATCCTGATTATTATCAGCATAATAAACGTCAATCACAAACTGTGTTTCTATTGGCTAGAAAAAGAAATTACAAAAAAAGAAGTTATGAACCAATCGCTGAGCAGAGTTCATAAAAGTAGGCGGGTTCGACAGCCACTTGCCACTGATACTAACTCCGCCCACCCCGCTCTGATGATGGCGGCGGTTTGATGCGCAAACGACATAAAGACCGAGGGCATAGAAGCGAGGGAGTAGCACATAAACAAGTTCATTTTTACCAATAACCTTACATCCATCGTATTACTCAATAGAACAACAAGTCAGAAGACATTTCAAAGAAGGCATTGATACGTATGGGTGAGCTGAATGGTCCGTAATAGCGGCGTAGAACCGAGCTGAATCGGCGCATAATTTGAAAGTGAATTCCCCCTTCTTCCAAGCAGCTGCAGAAAAGACTGCATTTCACCGTCGCTGACTGTTATTACCCGCACGACGAAACGAACGCTTTTTCACAACAATAAAACCACGAATTTTAAAAAATACAACTTTAAAAAAATATGTAATTTATTTACATTTGTAGAAGGACACGTTTTGAATGACTTACCTGTAGTGAAAGTGAGTGTAAGTCGTCAGTAATGTTTCGCTTGACTGTTTTGTTCTTCCTATCCACAATGGGAAGCAGCGTCCAGCGGGAAAATGGCCGCTGCGTCACTGCTCATACATCACCGCGATCATCACGGTTTGACACAGCGGGGCCACTCCGGGGTCACACTCTACTTTCTGGATTATTTTATGTGCCTAATAAAGCGGGACTTTGGATATTGATCAGATGAACTGAATTTATGGCAGTGCCGCTGCTCTTTGACATTTTGAAACCATTTTTGCGTTGAACATGGAGGTGACCGTAAGCGACTAAATGAGAAATGATGGTTTTAACACCACACCGCATAAAACGATTTACATCAATCAGACTGAAGGAGGAAAAACGCATCTCCGGATGTTTACTTTAATAACTTCGACTTACGGTGACCTTTTTGTAATGAAAGTAACTTTTATAAGCGAGACGTTACTTGTTGGAAATAAACAGTAAATAAATGATTTACTTTTTTAATGTATTTTTCTGCAGATGTTTCATAGTACTTAGCTGTTTTCTATTATATTTGGCTACTAGAAGTTATTTATGGTTGGGAGAAAATAAAATAATATTAAACTACTTTTCAAAATCATATACATTCTTTGTAAAACTATCCCTAAAGTCCATTTTATTTTTTCAATGAAATGCCAGATGTGCTGTAGATACCGGTTTTCTCTTGCTGGATGGATCACGGGATAACACAATGCTCCCCCTCCCACACATGTCGCACGATGCTGGTCAGCTGGCTGAAAGAAAACCGCTGAACTTTTCCTAGTTTACAAATATGCCAAATTCAGCTTTTTAGAAAAATATATCCTGTCAAGACAAACAGAACATAAAAATAAAGCCATGACTGTCCTTGTTTTTAAGTTTGGTACATTACTGCAGGTGAAGCTCCAACAGGCTCTCTCTCACTGATTATTTGCTTGTTATACTCCTAAAGTAGCTATTAAATAATGGTACGTAGTTAATATTTTGCACATCAAGCATGTTAATTGGAAACTACATTTTACCATGTGTAGCTTATGTATCAAAACAACATGATAAAGATAGGACAGTAATTGTAATAATTTGCATTATGTTTCCAGTAGTAGAAATGTTGTATTCTGTTTCAAATAAAAGAAATAAGATAATTTCATACATTTGTTTTCATATCTGAATTTCATGAAACTCCAATGTCTTGACCCACTGTAACTATACAATATCTAAAAGATCTTCAGACTCTGCTCTATCAACCACAAGAAACTCTTTATTATGCTTGAATGTGAAGTCCAGAGTACAAATATTTTGCTCATAAAAATGACCGAATACATAAATCATAAGCACAAAAATTAGGTTATTGTATCAACCTGAGAGAGGAACAAAAACAATACCCAGACATAATCAACTTGTCTGCAAATTAAAACATGATCAACACAGGTCTGCTACATCTATGCCGCTTGTAGTCTGCTGAACCATGCAGTGTCATCACAACATGACGTTTCTAATTGACAACCAGAATCAATTTTTCTTTCTATTTTGATACACTGAACAGCAACAGTAGAAATACACCATTATTGTTTTAAAAAAAAGAATCAATACTAGTACAACTAATTTCTATTTAAACAGGGAAAAAAATAAGATAACTTTAGTCAACCGCTCTCGAATGAAAATGTCCACCTTAATGCTAATTCCTATGCCCCTTTCAGATAAAACATTATTTATTTCCCCCAAAAACACCTTATTTGTCGAGGTAACAAGGTGTTCCTGTGTTTTTACTAACTGGAACTAAGATTAAAAGTTTGAAGCATAGTTGATGATACTGCTATGGAAAATCTGCTACTAGTAGCACCACAGAAGACATAATCACACAATTACGGTTATCACAATCATATGATATAGATATTTATATATAGAACCTCAAACCAAACTACTAGATATAGAAGAAGGAAAATGAGAGGACAGAATATCATAGGTCAGGAAACGTCTTTAGGCACGCTCTCCACGGATGCGACGTGCCAGCTGGATGTCTTTGGGCATGATGGTGACACGCTTGGCGTGGATGGCGCACAGGTTGGTGTCCTCAAAGAGACCCACAAGGTAAGCCTCGCTGGCCTCCTGCAGATCACCAAACATCTCTTTAGTATTTGATTACAGGATTTAAAAAAAAAAAAAAAATGGTAACAGGTGAAGGAAGTTTTCCACAGTAAGCACCGCTGACCTGCAGGGCTCCAATGGCTGCGCTCTGGAAGCGCAGGTCGGTCTTGAAGTCCTGGGCGATCTCTCTCACCAGACGCTGGAAGGGCAACTTACGGATCAGCAGCTCAGTGGACTTCTGATAACGACGGATCTCACGCAGAGCCACAGTACCAGGCCTGGAAAAAATAGTATAAATAAACAAACAGAAGAACACCACTTAAAAAAATATGCCTTTTAGTTCATAAACTAAATAAAATATATTTTTTTATTACACTCACCTGTAACGATGGGGCTTCTTAACCCCACCAGTGGAAGGGGCACTCTTACGCGCTGCCTTTGTGGCCAGCTGCTTACGTGGAGCTTTGCCTCCAGTGGACTTACGGGCGGTCTGCTTGGTACGAGCCATGGCTGTTACTGATCATCAGAAGAAAATAAACAAAGTTTGACTCAAATAAACAAGTCCACTCTTTTATTGTACAATATGTGAGCACTGTGGAGCTCCATTTTTACGGTTAGCTCGCTGTTTTTCATTTCTTTTTTTTTAATTTATAGAACTTTACATAACAGGCTTTAACGGAATCGGAATATCTTTTTATTTAAAGTCTGCACCTGAAGCTCGTTTTTAAGTAATATCGTCAGTAGCTTATGTAATTGAAGTGCGTACATGACGACAGCAAACATGTCCAATCAGATCCGATCTCTCTATTGGCTGAACCAATTAGATTAAGATTTTTATGTCGATGGGTGGGACGTTGTGACCCTCTCCACCACTCACAACGCAACGTTCACCATGTAAAGCCCACCCTCTAAGTACTGAGCGTGGGTTCGTTCGCTTCTTCATAGTGGGCTCACCGGTTGCTCACACGCCTTGTCTATTTTACACAGAATGAGCTATTTTAACGGAAAACCAGCCCATCCCGCCTTCGCCGGCTGCCCGGTGCTGAGAAACGAGCGTACGCATAGACGATGGCTGGCTGCTGCCTAGAAGATTGTAAAGGGGAAGGGAAAAAAAATCGTCGCGAACGAAAAAAGCAGACGATAAAAACGACGGAAGAACAAGAAAACTTCAGCATATAAGTGGGAAATAATTTTCGAAGACGCAACTAGACATGTCAGGGGACCAGTTGGTGGACAATATTTTGTCAGATGGCCCCTCAGTTTAGGCGCATTTTCGAGTCAAATTCAACCAAGATCACAAGAGCTGCTCAGGTCCCTTGACTCCCCGAGCAGGCACATAATACCTCAACAGCTCTGCGTTTTCTTTTTTTCACCGAAAATAAACGACAAAACCGCGTTATTTTGGGATTAACACGACATTAAATGTGAGAATGGACTTTTATTCAAACAGTGACGCTTACCTTTGGGGAGTCAGAGACAGATTTCGGCTTCAAAATGCGAATTTATTCTTCAGTCTCTAAAGCGTTGTTCTCGCAATAATATGCGGGGAGGGAAAAAAAGAAAATGAACATAGGAAAGCAAGAAGGGACTCATTTCCCATCATGCATTTGGCAGTAACATGTTACACACATGCTGCAACATGGTAAACAATTACAGGCAGGCAATGTAGGCCAACAAGTTTTTACCAGTCACTACAATCGATTAATTTACTAGTTGTTGTTTTTTTAGAATTAAAAAGTTATTTTTTATGGAAACTTTATCAGAAGTCACACAATTAAAATGAGAAGAAAATAAATTATCTGAACACAATCTTAAGAATATGAGTAACTATTGAATACATGGCAATAAATTTTTCAATTTACTACATTTTAAATATGTTTATTATTATATTTGTATTAAAATACATTTTAAACTTGTGAAAACATTCTAAATTCTTATAATTTTACATGTATTTCTATAATTTATTACATCTAATTTGATTTAAAATGTTGCAATTATTTAGTAAATTATGATTATTATATTTAAAAATCTATATTTTAGATAAAAATCAACTGTTACACCATCAATCCTGCAGATGGCGCCACGGGTTTCACACCGCCCTTAAAAAAGACGAAACGTCACGCTTTTCTTTGTTTTTCTATTCTTTCAAAATGGCGGCTCGCAGGAGGCTCAAACGCGTGGCTTCCTCCCAGCCGGGATTTTTAAGTTTTAAGTCCCCTTCGGATACGACAGCGTCTGTTGGTAGCCGGAGAAAACGAGTGAACAAGAATAAAAAGAAGAACTGGAACAAATACAGCGATGTTAATGACGTAGATGAGTTTTTAGAGGACATCAGGCACCAGGAGAGAACCACCGGGTGAGGAAGAAAAACCGAGGCTTTAAGTTCCTCGGAAACTGTGTCAACTCTTTATGTTTATTTTTTGTGTTTTCTCTTTTGCATGTGCCTTTTTGAGCTACTTACCTTGCAGCCTAGCGTGTTGACAAATAATTGTTGTGATTCTATGAAAATATTGAGGCTTTAAACGTGTCTTAATGTGATAAGTTTTCTCATTCAGGGGTCTGCTATCTGAGAAAACAGACGACAGCTTGTTTTTTTTGGATCTTGGACAGCCAGAGAAACCACAACCACAAGGTAACTACAACAGTATGTGACCTAGGCCAATAACTCTGTTGGAAATTAATTGTTTCTGAGTTTTAATTCGCTATTTAATGTGTTTTTGTTTGTTTGTTTGTGTGTGTGTGTTTTTTTTTTAGCTGAAACTCCACAAGCTGATGAAGGGAAGAAGAGAAGAGGGAAAGCTTCACGTCCTTTGAGGATAGACCTCATCCTTCAGCCAGATTCTCTGGTTCCTCCTCCTAAAGAGTAAGTATCAATCAGCTGTGATTAAAAGAAACCATTTCCTCCTTACAAATAAAGTGTTTTGATGGAAGGTTAACTTCCTTCAAGTGTGTAAAACCACATACATGTGATTCTGCCTCACTACAATTAAAAGAATAAAATCAAAATGTTTTTGGAAAGAAAAAAAGTACAGCCCAAAAACACAGGATACCTGCAAACTGTGTAAATCTTAGAATTAAAGTAGATATTTCAGTCTTTTACCTGAACAGGGAGCCTAATTTACACCTAACTCTAACATGTTCTCTTCATCCAATCTCATTTAAAGGAGGATATTATGTAAAATAGACTTTTTTGAGCTAAGAACATTATTAATGACGAAAAGCATTGTGGTGAAGATGTGCTGATGTCCGAATGTTGGAGAGAGTAGGAGGTTCTTAAAGAGGCAGAACCCCAATTTAAAGACATCAAATTACAAATTCAAATTTCTTTCAAGTCACCTTTGCTATATACATTTGTTTTTTTTTTTTTTTTACAACTGCAGGAAAGTGATGTATAGTACTTTATTGTGCAATATAATCGCCCTGTTCTCCTTTAAACAGCTAGTTATGTCCACTCACCTCTGGAATTACAGTACCTGTCAATGACCTTTTATAAATCAATTAAAATATATATATTTTTCTTTCTTTTTCCGGCTCATTGTTAAACAGATCAAATATTTGTTCGCACCGTCTGTGTGCCCTTTGATCTGGGATGAGGCTCCTGTGGACTTAAATAAGAAGTTTTAAAAGAGCATAAAATTGCAGAAGGAAGCCTGATTCTAGCTGAGCTAGAGCTACAAGCTAATTCTACTTCTCTGATGTTTGAGGGGAACATTAAAAAGATTACTAAAGCTTCTCTACCTGCAACAGTAAAGTATTAACCCTCCTGGTTAGCATAAGCTTTCACTATCTGATTAAATGTTAGCTTTGCTGATACTAAAAATACTAAAAATTATTTGTACCAACCTGAAATTGACAGACAAATGGAATCATACAGCACCACTGAATCAAAGGTACACACTTTCATAAAGGATATTTATGTTTAAGATAAGTGTTCTTGTTTTGACAAATAGGGAAGTGAAACTACTATTACATTAGAAATTAAAATGTAACTTATAGTGGTGTGTTGTATAAGCTGAATTAAATAACAGTGAACATTTTTTCAGTCCCATCACTCAGCAGACTGGAAAGGATTTATATAGATTTCTTATGAACCAGCCCTTTATGAATCAAACATTTTCAGCTTATTTTAAACAAACTACTTCAATGTTAGAGACCAGAGATGTGTGTGTCCTGTGATGATCTCATCCTTGCACTTCCAGTATTTCCTTTCGGAAATGTGAAGACAGCAGTCAGAAAGCTCAGGAGTCTGTTGTGTGAACAGTCTCTTGGGATCTGAGGGCTTAGAAACACACCCGCCTCGTAGCTCGTCATGCTGCTGCATTTACGCCGTCTTCACTCCATCCTCCAGCATCGCAGAGTCAGCTAAACCCGTCCTCTTCCTCCCCTGTCAGTATTCTGGCCTACCAGCAACCAAATGCCAAGAAACTCCGTCGGATCGCCCAGAAGGCCGAGCAGCTGGCAGCCAAAGGCGTGGTGCCACGGAAACAGAAACGGCTGCTGAACAGACGGCCCGTCGACAAGACCGTGAAGAAGGCTGTGACAGAGGCCAACAACAACCCAGACCGAGACTATTACGACATATGGGGACAAGAACGTGAGTTGAGTGCGTGCGTGCGTGCGTGCGTGCGTGCGTGCGTGCGTGCGTGCGTGCGTTTGTTTGTAATACCTTGTGGGGACGATTTTCCTGACATATACTACGTTGTGGGGACCAATCGCTCCTCGTGGGGAAACCCTGTTTTTGGGTCAGGGGTCAGATTTAGGGCTAAGGTATGAATTGAGTTTTGGTTAGGGTTAGGTATGTGATGGTTAGGGTTAAGAAAAGGGTAAAGGTAAGGTTTAGGCTGTAGAAATGAATGGAAGTCAATGGAAAGTCCCCACAAAGATAGCAACACAAACGTGTGTGTGTGTGTGTGTGTGAGAAAGTGTGTGTCCAGTGATGATCCCATCCTTGCGCTCGCAGTATTTCCTTTGTGGGAATGTGAAGACCAACCTGGAGCTCAGATGAGTGTTGTGTGAACATTCCTCTGGGATCTGAGGACAGAAAACAATCTAAAGATTTTTTAGGAATCAAAAGTTTGAATGGCAGCTGAAGCAACAGGGGTGCAAAACTGGACATGTATGGGGTGCAAACTGGACATGTACTGGACCCCCCTCTGTTTCCAGTCACACCCCTGTAGTGTCAGGGTCTACATACCATCTGTTGACTTATTATTGACTTGAATTGTATAGAATTGCTGCAATGCAACATTAACTTTTCTCCTTTTGCAGCCAAAGTTTCAGCTGATCCCTGGTATCTGCAACAGACTGGGAAGAAGTTGGTTAAGGTGAGACTAACCATAGTTTGTTTTAGTCGTTTGTTTTTAGTTTATCTGATATATTAGTCACATGTGCGTGAATGTTGATGATGGCGTTCTTCACCAGCGTCCAGAGAAGCTGAATGAGAAGCCGTCCGTTCTTCCTGCTGTGGAGGTGATCTCTCCGGGTGGATCCTACAACCCGGACTTCTTTTCCCACCAGGTAACTCAAAACACAAAGTATATGACTTCTCAGGAAACTTGTATGTTATTAAAGTGGTATCAAAGTATTTACACCCTTTGTACCTTTTCATATTTTAAAGTTAGAACAACTAGGATGGTTGTCATTGTTCTGAGTCTTTTGAAGCTTCTAACGTGTTTCCAGGATTTTCCTGGATTTAACTCTGTTCATCTCTCATCAACTATGACCAGTTTCAATGTTCCTGCTAAAACTTTAACACAGTCTGTTTACATGTTTGCTGTGTGTCCGCTACATTTCTCATGGCTTTCTTCTGGACAACCTCCTGAGCCGCAGTTCCCTATTTTTTTATTTTTTTTTATTTTGAAAACCGTGCATCATTTTCTTTCTGAGTAATTGTTTGCTACTTTGTGTTGGTGCAGTTGAAGCAGGAGTTTGAATACTTTTGCAAGACCAATGTAATCTTAAACCTACCTAGACTGTGGTTAATATTTAAAATGACAGCAGCACAATTGTTGTTCAGGACTATCCTAGCAGCACCAACATTTGATTTTTTTTTTTTTTTGCTAGACCTGAGAAATTTTACAGCCAACTTGACTTGGACAGAGAAAGCTGTTCTTCTCGTATTTCATTATGCAACATTTTCTTCGTTTGGAAAGTCAAATTATAACCAGTATGATGTTATGTCTGCTTCACTGCTGATTTAAACCAAACCATCTGGTTGTTGTCCTTTAAACCCAGGCGTTGCTCCAGGAAGCCCATCAGGTGGAGGTCCAGAAAAAAAAGCAAGAGGACAAGTTGGAGAGGCAGCTGGCCATCAATAAAGAGGACAAAGCTACAGAGGTTTCTATTATAATCTTCTTCCTAGCAGTGGTTTTTACATTCACTGAAATTTCACTTGTTTATTTTGAAATGTTTTTGTTTTTTAGGAGACAAATCTTCGTGAGCAAGTGGAAGGTTTAGTGGAGGAGGAGGAGGAGGAGGAGAATAATGACGAAGAGTCGGCTCCTTCAAAGGAAGATGAGGAAGCAGCGCTGGCGGCCATCGCTGTGACTCAGAAAAAAACCGAGAAACAGATAAAGAAAGAGAAGGCAGAAAAACTTAAGGTATATCACACACTAATGCTTGATC
>NW_015117274.1:0-20513 GCF_001443285.1 Poecilia latipinna
CCCCCCCAAGAAAGAAAAGACAATAGAGGCACCATCAATATAGACAAACTTTCCTCAACCCTCTCGCCACACTCTAGTAATGAAGACCTTTGCTATTGGCTTAGATGGATGAGGGCAGCTCTCTGAGAGCGAGTGAGCAGGAGGCAGGTAGATGTTTGTTTAGATCTAGATCATGTTGGATATATTGGAATGGGAGTGGGCTTGTTGGATAGAAAGGCGCATTAAGACCAGGGTGATTAAGGACCAGAGTTGATAGAAAACGAAGTACTATCGACAAGGCTTTGTCTTCCCTGCTCTCTCCCGTGCCCCTGTCTAGTCTCCTTGTGGCTAAGCTACCCGACTAGACTCACAAAACTCAAGAGGGATTGATTGTTCAGCTGTAATTTTCTATGCAAACCCGAGCCAGGCCATCAATCCTTTAGGTTTCAGGAGGGGTGGTCTTATGCTTATATTATTGTGCAGCACCACTTCCCTGTCCTCTTTTCAGAAATCAATGAAAGATATGTAAACTAAATAACTGTCCAGCTACATTCTAATTTACTGTTTTGTAAACTTTCAGGTTAATAAAGTTCACTGCCTTTGTTGAAATGTTGGTTATTGAGTCAGATGCTCATGCTCTTATTCTGAAGTGGGTGAAGACTATTTAAACAGCAGTTCTGTTTCCTGTGATCTTTTTCCCAAACATGGACAGCAGAGAACAAAATATGAACATAAATGCAATTATTAAACATGTAAATTACAAAGTCAAATTTAAATTGGTGCTTAAGGGTTGTCTTTCGAGGGCAGACGGAATTTGAATTGAAGTTAGTGCTTTAGCATTAACTTCCACTAAATACTGTGTTGGTGTAGTGCTTTACTGGGACTAATATTCATGGTTAGTGCTTTGAACTCAGCGCAAGTAACTTTTTTTTGTTAGTGGTGCCGACCACTTTTTTTTTTTATGATGTATCATCAGAGTTGTGTGTGTATATAATGTTGCACATTATTAGAGCTACACATTATATGGAATTGCTATAACTGTGTGCAATATTGCAATCATAAAGGACACCAGTGATATGGTATTTCGTACCATCTAATATTTGAAATTCGTCTTGCCAATAAAACACAAACACACTTGGTCAGCTGGATGGATTTGCACTGGGTTTTTAGTTCTCACCAGATTTAGAAATACATGACCAAGCACCTCAAGTTCAAGTAGAGTGGTAGGGACATCACTAATTTGGAAAATAATGAAAAAAATTAAGGTTAATTACATTCTGTATCATCATTGCAATTTTCTGCAGTAATATTACAATTTTGTGTCATGTCATCATGAAAATATTGATTTTGCTTAAAATGGAATAAGGTTTAGGTGACGGAGAGTGAGGAGGAACCTACCTGGGTCTTCATCCCCTCTTGGTCTTTCTTGTTCAGTGTGTGCCGGCAAAACCAACTGTTACACATTTATGCGTCTTAACATTTTAATCTTTTATTAAACACACATAAACTTACATGCAGATACAAATGTGCACATACACAAGCCTTGAAATTCAACCAGAGAAGCTCCTGCTTTCCAACTTGAAAGCATCGCCGCCGCCTCAGATGTGACATCAGCTCGTTCTGTCTCTTGCTCTCCCTTCCCTCCTTCCCCCTCTCCTTTCCTCTTTCCTACCCTCTTTCATCAGCTGAGCCCATCTTTTGACACTTCAGAAGGTGTTCCTCACATGCCTGTCACCTCTCCCCTCCTCCACTAACACTTTCTTCCAAGCTCTCTATCGAGAGCATGCGTCTCTGTCGGAAACTTATGTACTTTGTAGAGTTAACGCCTTAGCGTTTGCATCACCTTGAAGTTGGTAAGTGGTACTGAGTGGAGAGACCGATCTTTAGTGTTTAAAGGGAGAAGAGCTCTGAAAAATTCTGCGTTGGTGTAGCTTGGTGAGCAGACAGACGTCACACCAAAGAAGGGTGGAGAGAAGTAACCGTTTCACCTTTGTACTTGAGATTCTTTACAACTTTCAACATCAGACTGTAGGAAGAGGTGGAGGGTTAGGGTCTTAAGTTTCCCCTTTCTCAGTTTTTTACAGTGTGTTGCAAATCTCTGTCTCTTTATATATTAATGTACGAAGCGCACATCAAGGGTAGTTCTTCTGATATTGTACGATCACTTGAAATTATTTTCTGAAACATTTACACAAACAATTGAGAGAGAGAGACAAAGAAAACATCAGGAGAACTGTGCCGAACATGTTAGGTTAACTATACCTAAGTACACTAATTAATAAAATATTTTTCCCTGCCTGAACTGCAGTGAGATTGTGCATCGCTGTGTAAACACAGCCGTGTGGGCTGAGCTGTGTTGACTCCCGCATGCCTGTTTAGAAGCAACTTGGCTCAGGCTCAGAGGGATTGGTTACCTACCCCAGAATGTCTGGAGGTGGTCTCTGGCTCTGAAAAATTTATTCAGTTGTCGGCATGTTGGTGTTGCGAGGCCTGTGATGCGTTTGCTTGTATGTGGGTTTTCTTTGCTTGATAATAACAGCATATCTGTCATAGAGAGCTAGAAGGTTTTTTTTTTTTTTTTTTTGGGCATATTTTGGTATGCGCGCTAGTGTACATAGTGTATTTGGATTTTCTGAGAAACTGTAGCAAAGCCAATTTTTCTGGCTCCTCTGGTAAAGTTGAATAAGAAGTCTTCAAGTTTATTTATTTTTTTATTGCAGTAGTATCATTTCTCAATGAAAAATGAACAAAAAATTTAATTTGAGTACATTTTTCACAATAGTAAGAATTTCTTTTAACCAAATTACCAGTTTTATAATTATTAACAATCTTTTGTTAATATAACCAAAATAATTTTTAGTTTGATTTCTAGCAAGAATATCAAGACTTTGATTATTGACTCCCAGTGGTGTCATGGACTTCTCTAGCTCATCCAGAATCCTGGGTTTTCATTTTTTTTTTTTTTTTTTTCAAATCTCTACTCAGGTTTTCTATTTGATTTAGATCTGGGCTCTGAGATGACCTGAAAGGAGGGAGGTTAATTTTCTGCCCAGTGAACCATTGCTCTGTTAATTTTGGCCATATGTGTTGGACCGTTACCGTAGTAAGGGACTCAATTATTTCCTATTTTTAGTTTTTTTTGACAGATGGTGACCAGAGAAGGAACACAGCTCAAGTTGGGGTCTTAGTTGAGTTTAGTAAACACTATACATTTGTTTGTGAAGGCAAGAGTGGGGGTCTAATAGTTTTTATGGAGGCCTAGTTACCCCAAGACGCTACCCTATAAACATAATCTAGTTTCCTTGTTCAGTGCAGTGGCCAGTAGCTAAAGGAAATTGATCTATGTCATGTTTATACCCCAGGCAAACGAGAAGTCGTGGCTCACCTTTAGGTGTGAATGTGCGTTTGTGTTTTCCTGTGATGAACTGGCGACCTGTCCATGTTGCACCTGGAGATGGGCACCAGCACTTTCATGACCCTGCAATGATTAGTGGTGAAAGATGGAGTACTTCTTATATGAATTGTTTTCCATTAAAGATTAGATTGTTGTTGTTTTTTTACATATTTAAGGACACTGCAAGTAGTTTGAGTGTCCAAGTTTTCAAAAGCTAAAATGTTCTCATAAACTTAAAGCCTTTTGACTTTTCAGCAGTCAAGATTTTTCTCTTTATGTTGTTTTTCTGTACTTTCTTATGCAAAGCTATAAAACCTCTTGAAGGAGATAACTCAAGTTTAGATTTGCATCCTGTATGTCTTGGCAGATATATCCTTAGGGATATAAATTGTTTCCACTTGCTTGTGCTCTCCTGTTTAATGGCAGAGTTAGCCAGGGGGGAAATCTCTGCATTATCAGCTCATTGTTATACCAGCTCATGGCAGGAACAGGTTAAGTCACCAAAAGTTCCTCACAACAGTTTTTCTTCCAAGTTTTATTTTCCAGCGCTCACCTAAAGAGACATCATAGGCAACAGTGGTCTTTTGGCAATATTTTCTTTGTAGGCAGTCACAATGTAGCAGAAGCAGGGTTCCATTTCTATGGTATTATCCTCTCCCCATGTAAAACCACAGCTTCTATCGAGGCCTAATCCCCAGCATGGGGAGAGGAGGCATTTTAGATTTATTAGTTTTTTTTTTTTTTTTGCTCAAAGCTAAAGAAAGCCCTAGGAATGCAGTTCGTGCCACGCTGAGATCAGTATGTGCTCAGCGCACACAGACACAAAAGGATTTCGGCTAGTCGTGGAAGTGAAGAAGGATAGAGAGGAAGGGGAAAGTTATGGCATGATACTGCGACATTCAATTTTGGGAAGTTTAGCTTCATTATCATGTGAATTTATTATTCCTTGGAGCAAAACTGACATTAAATGACACGTTTCCCTTTTAATATGCTGGTCAGAAATGCTGCAGCGGCCATTTGAGCTTTGGAGGAAGTAGACACAGAGGAGTAAGCAAAGCAGCTCTGAATCTGGCTGGGGATTTTCTGCCTCTGTGAATCTAGAGATTCCTCAGACGAGAAGGAAGTGCTTGTGTTGTGTTTTTGGGTTTTCTTTTTAGGATTGTTGTGTATTGCTTTTTGTTCTGCAGACAATGGCATAGTGCCATCTTTCTCTGGGTTCAATAAACACTTCCTTTACATTATTCGAGGGCATCAAGCCAGACCAGATCAGGTCAGGGGAATCGCTCTGTTATTAGAAAACACGATTCTTGCCACTTGGCTGGCTTAGGAATATTGATGGTAGTTGCAGTTAGAATGGCCTTTGCAGATTAAGCAAAGCTTAATATTTAAAATCATCTTGCTGTTATCTTTGACATTCTTCAAGTAGTGTCTAGTTATTATTGATCTGCTGCTGGTTTCAGAAAACAAAGAGATAATTGAAGCCAGAGATTGATTTATAAGAAAACACATTTTTCTGCCTTTTGGTTGCCACGGCGGCTCAATATGATGGATACTGAGAAGATGGTTGAAAGCAGGGGTTAATTTGGGATTTTTCATGTAGGTGGTGGATCAGACTCTCTGGTGTCGGTGTTGCTATGGATGTGTATGTGAATATGCAGCAATAATGGACAGACATATTTTTAACAACTCTGACCTATATTTAAAAAAAAATGGTTGATAGATGTAACAGAGGAAGAGTAAGTGTTTGATAAGAAATGAGCTCAACTTGACACCATTTGAGCCTGTCTCAATGTAAAAGCAATAGACTTGAATAGTAGAATGGCTTTGTTGGGATGAAATAATATTTTATATGGTTTAGTATTGTTTTCATTATTACAGCTAAAAGGCCCGTGATAACTCCAGAGAAGTGGTGCATACACTTATGCTAATTGCTTTAGCTTTGGCTTCAACTAAATACCATTATGCCATGTTAATGTAGCGCTTTATTGTTGGTGGAACTAACTTTTTAGTTAGTGGTTCCCACCACTCCTCATTTTGTGTTGTAGATTTACTATGCAACAAAAGGAGAGCCATTGGTGAAAGAAAGTCAGAGGAATATAATTTTTGTAGCTTGTCAAGTCTTTAGAGCTCTTCTCAGTTGAGATAAAAACTTGGCTTTTTGATCTACATGCACAAAATGCAAAAATCATGAAAATTGATGCTGTTTAATGTTCAGTGACCAAGCTCCTCTCCTCCCTTGCTGTTGAACATTGAGGGTGTCATAAAACGTAATTTAGGGCAGAGATTTTGTCTCTGAAATCTGATGTGAAGTTTTTAGGCAATATAAGTTTCTGAATTGGGTAATCTCTTCTATCCTTGTAATGGATTCACAGAGTCTTCTCACAATTTAGATTCAGAGTACTTTGAATAAAACGGCACATCCTGAAATGAGGTGATTCGATGTGCCATCACTTTGCACATTAGTGCTTTTGTCACTCATTGTCATTTCCTTGATTCCCACCAGTGCAGTTGAACTCATTTCTAAACTGTGCTCTTCTTGAAACACTTCATTTTCCTTGTTAATCTGTCACTGATAGATTTTGGTTGTCCTTTCATGTGCTGTAATGACGAGCCAAGCTTTGGAACACCCTTAATCTCAGTTTGCCGAGTTTGTCTCTCTCTTTTTGTCATAATTGTCACATCAAGCTCTTGAACAAAAAACGGTTTTCTCTTCTTCAGAAGTGAGTCACTTAAATAAACATCATTTCCATATGACAAGTTATTGCTTTGTTTCTTTGTTTATGGGATTGCATCTGGGCACAGTGAATAAACTGTTTTCTACTGTCAGATGTATTAAATTTCCACAGATTTTAATAGTATTTGCCTACATTTGCAAATAGCTAGGCATGTCTGTAGGCCCGGAGATCACTTGTTCTTATTTATCACCTTCCATCCTAATTTCTGAGCAAATGATCCCCATTATTTTCTGAACTGGATTTGGGCTTTTTACTTGTCTTTTATCAAATTAAATGATCTTATGGCGTAGACAGGAGAAATTGGATAATAAGAATAACATATCTTCATCTTTTTTTTAAGCAAATGATTATGACTTGATGGTTTCAAGGATGAAACGCCCCTTGGTTCTAACTTCAGATCAGAGTGAGAAAATTCATGAGGCAAGAAAAAGTGCACTAATTATTTACAGAGAACCTGAAGAGATTATTTTTTTTTATTGCATTTGAATTTAATGTGGAATGGGCTTTTGGTTGTATCTCTAAATTAGTTTCTAAAACTGCACTGACTGAAGTTGTTCTGTTTTACTTTAGTTGTAAGTTCTTTACACATTTGTTTGTTTTTCCTTTTACTAAAATGTAGGTTGTTTATAATCGTCTTAATATGACCTTTAAAAGTTATGTTAAATAACTAATTAAAATCCAAGCGTTAGTCGTATTCAGATATAGGCTGGTTTCATTTAATTCGGTGGCATGACTGTCTTCGTTGATTCAACCTCCTGTAGATTGTGTGCAGACACAATAATGAAGAGACATCGCAGAGAGAAAATATGTTTTCATTAACCTTTCTTGGTTTTATGCAAAAAAATCTTCGCAAAAAAATCTTTACATACCTAAAGTTGATTGATGTTCGATCAACTCGGTTACAAACGTACCTTTCTGACAACTGGCGCTAATATAGTGTCCTTTAGCAAAAGTGTGTTATGTCCATTAGAAATGCAACTGGTTAAGAGTCTCTCTTGCAACCTTGCTTTCAGATGCCCCTTTACATCAAGGTACTAAGTTAAACACTTGAATGTTCACATTCTTAGGCAGATAGTGTTTATCCAATGCGCAACCAAACGCTAATCCAGTCCTAAAAACATATCTCTCGGTTTGGTTGAAGTTAACTGGCGTGATTCGAATGCATATGTGAATGTTAGACTAGGGTAGAGACCACTTCAAAAGCAGGAAGCAGACTACGTAGAGCAGGGCATTCTGGGTCAGTACAACCAAATCAAACGTGTGACTCCAGTGCTAGAGGGAGAAAAGCCTTGTGGTCTTTTGCTAAAGACAAAAGAGAAATCCTCCAACTGCTAAAATCTGATTTTATTCCCTTTTATGTTTTTGTTACATTTTGTGAAGACGTAGGCTGTGCTCAGAGGTTTTCTTTTCATTTCCTTCAGTGATTCTTGGTGCAGCGCCACCATAGGCGAAGGGTAAGCAGCTTTTCCAAAGGACTTTTTTTTTGTTTCACACTATACAGTGAACATGATTGTCAGGTTAATTGGCCTCTCCAAATTGTCCCTAGGTGTGAGTGTGTGTGTGCATGGTTGTGTGTCTCTGTGTTGCCCTGTGACAGACTGGCGACCTGTCCAGGTGACCCCGCCGCTCGCCCGGAACGTTAGCTGGAGATTGGCACCAGCACCCCTCCCGACCCCACTGAGGGACAAGGGTGTTAAGAAGATGGAATGGATTCACAAAATGTAACAAATGTTGCAATTTTGGTTTCCTATTAAATAGAGGCTGCAGGATGATTAGATATGAAAACACCCTTTAAATCTGCTGTTATCCAACTAACCCCTAAGATGACGGGACTCTGAACTGCTGGAGTTACAAATAAGATCTTGCATTGCTAATATCTTTTTTTTTTTTTTTTGTGATGTAGTATTGGAAATGAGCTGAGACAACTGTGTTTTCCATCAGTCAGCAAATTGACGCGGGCAAGAAGTTTTTGCTGATGGGTCCCTCTTCTGTCAGAGCACGGTTTAATTTAACTATAAATGGTGAATATCTCTATTGGGATGTGTTATATTTGCCAACTGTCTGTTACTGCAAAACACATCTAGAAAAATAAATGCAGTAATTATGAGGCGCTCTTGTTTTAGTACCTTGTTTGATTGCTTCTTACAGCCCCTCAACAGTTTGACTCCTCGAGGGAACAGGTCTGACTAACTTTTTTTTTTAAATTTATTTATTTACTTTTTTAGAAAAGTACTAGGTTGTCAGTTTATGCGAAAGAGAGCTTTAAAGGCATTGGCAGACGGTCAGATGTCCTAGAAGCTGATGCATCTTGCTTGTCTCATAAAGCAGGATAATAAAGCTTGATAGAAGCAAGAGTCATAACAGCTCAGCAGTTTCAAATTGGAATAAGGGAAAATTACAGGGTTTGGTTTACTTCCATTAAATTTTTCTTTGTAGCATTTGCATTTGGAGCTTGTCCAGACTTGATGCAATTTTTCTTTTGACTACAATTGGGATATGCGACATAATCTGTATTTTCACCAAAGCCACTTTAATTCCTGCTATTTTTCCCCTCGCATATCCATCAATGTTGGTCTCATTAGAAGGCCTGAGTGCTAACTTGAATTTGATTAAACAGTCTACAAGCTTTGACAAACCTTTGGAGTGGAGAGCACGATAAGGAGAGGAATTGAAGTGCCTCATGTATCCTCCAATACAATTAAAGTGGCCAGAGCCAATCCTATTAGACAAGTGTGAGAGAATTAGTGTGGGATATAAAAAGGATGCTTGAGGGTCGAGGTAGCTGATGAAAAACTGCCTTGGCTGTCATTATATTGGTCTAAGCAGCATTGAAGTCGAACATTAACCCAGTATACGTCTGTCCAGGCTGTTATTGGATATTATTGTAGTGCGTTTAACTGTAATATCTAAAGATTAGCCATTTGGCATTACCAAGTTCCAATGTGGTGCTATGATGAAATAAATAAAATCAGTCCAGTGTAAGTGCTTGAAGGCTACTTAGCTTTAAAATGCATTAAAATAATAGTACGTTTCATTAGCCTTTTTGTGCTTCAGTGGTGTGATTGTGGCCCACTTCATTCGCTCTCCAAATACTAAACATTGCAGTGGCTATTTGTTTTTCTTGGCAGAACACCTGTTATTCCAGGAATAACAGGTGTTCCTTGAGGACAGCAGCTCCAACAGGTTAACTAATGCCTCATTTTCACTGAGTGATATGGCTCGAGTCAGCACGCCATTCCTGGCACCGTTCAGTTGTAGCTCCATAGGACAATGCTGCAGTACAGTTTGGGTGGAGCTACTGGCGTCACAAGAAACATCACTGCTCGCAACAATCACGTAATGTATAAAAATAAATAACACACTGTTCTGATGTGACTTGATGGCATATTTTAATGTGATTCCAGTAAATTGTGTGTTGAATAAAACTTCCTCTTAATATGTCAGTGGCTCACACAGGAATATCCTCTAGTTGCAGCTTAGCTGTTTTTAGTTATCAGTAATAGTTTTGGTGTTGCTCCTTTATTGTCCACTTCTAAAACGCTTCTTAAAACACTTTGATTTCTTGGCCTTTGACACACTTTGAGGCATTTGCTCTTACTTTCTGTTTTGATTTTTTTTATTGTATGTTTTCCTTTATTCATCCCATATTTTGAATGTTGAATTGATTCTATGTGTACAGCTGCAGCTGTTGTTGTTTTAAAGTACTTCATAAGTAAAGTAGTAGTTATAATGTCATATAAAACAGGACTGTCTGTGTAAATACTTTATAGGTTCACAATCAGAGCTCTGATAAAATAACTTGAGCAGACAGACCTCATAAAAGCACCAGTTAGTCCTCATACACTTAATTTCAGTCACTTAAATGTCAGGCATCTGTTCCTTCGGGTTCGGTAATCTGAGCAGTCAGTCCTGAGGCAGATCGTCAACAACAGAACAGTGATGGCAGATTACTGCCCCACAATCACAGATTAACTTAGACATCCATAATAAGCGATAAAAAGCATTCCAAGTGATCAAACCTTTTAAAATTTTCACCACTTTTTATCAAAAGTAAACTAACAATTTCATGTGACGGTGCTGCGTACTCTGCATCGAAACAGGCAAGTACTTCTAAAGACTTTCTTTGATTGGAGGATATTGTACAGGTTAGATTGAGTCGACTTTATTTCTTTTTTTTATGCTTTTCAATATTCGTCCTGACTACCTAATGGAGTGAAGGCATATCAAAAGGCTCATCAAAGGCGTTGACTGAGTGGAGTATTTATGGGGTGTTAAAGCTCTCCGCTTCAAGAGTTCTGGTTTAGCATGATCTAATGACTGGAGGGATGCTCACTTACAATCATCCCAGCCTCTCAAGTTGGAGAAAACACATCACATTAGTTGTTGGAGCAAAAATGGTTGATTCATGTGGAAGACTGTTCTAAATGAGGCAGATAGGGGTGCATATGTAGTGCTTGGTTGTACGTGGAAAGGCAATTAAAGGGCTGAATGTTTAATGCTCGTGCAGAACTTGTGAGTAAAACTTTGAAGAGCTGCTGTTGCTGCAGATATGCCCATAGGTCAGACTTTAAAAGAACAAAGCCTTGCAGCGGTTTGTAATGGCCTCGTCACAGTGAGGACATGGTAATTAATTATAGCACTGTGAAATTCATACTTTTCAGTTTTCTGTTCTTTAGGTAAAGGTACGCCGAATAGAACTCTATATGTTTTATTAATGGCACCGACGTACTAAATCCAGTCAGTGGGTGGCTTTCCAGTCAAACTGCAGACCGAGACTGAAATCCCTTCAGGCTGTGAAAATGCATTTGTACCTATTAGCATTTTTCCAGTTATAGAACAGTTGTTTAAAGTTATTAATTTACTCCAAAAGCTATCTGTTTTACATCTAAATATTTCACAGTAGGAAATTAAATTATTACAGACTACAATATTACATGTGTAGCAATTTTCTCAGAGGGATATTAAATGCACAAGGAACTCTTACAAATCGGCGCAGCGTGCTGCTATTGATGAGCAAGCTCTGGTGGTGTCAACATGCAGCCCGTCTGAGCTTGGAGGTGCACTCCAGGCAAGAGTTAATTTCTTAAAATTAAACTAAGCATATTGGTACAGAGGTTTATGGTAATCTGACCGATGTGTCTCTGAGGCATTATAAAACATTTTCAGTGCTGTGGAGAATATTAAATAGCTTCTTGTTTGGTTACTACTGGATTACTTTGCTCTGTGATGAAGGAACACAGGGAGGATTTGGAGGAGTTGGGGTTCCACTTTAAGTGTATGCCATCAGCCTCACAGATGGGCTAATGACTGAATCAAAGAGCTCTGAGCTGAGCTTCTCACCAACACGTCACAATCATGACAAATCACCTCGGATACACATGTGCCCTTTTTTCCCCCTAATGTTGTCTACTTCATTAGACACAGCAAAAATTGTGATGAATGTCGGTGGGAAAAGTTTTGACATTTGATAAGGTAGAAACTACTCACAGCCAAATTGGTGTGTTTTTTTTTTTTTTTTTTTTTACATCCTCTTTGCCTTATTTGATTTTATGGGTACAAAACAGTGTGATGTTTTTTTCCCCCCCATTTTTTTAATTTATATATGCATTTTTCCCTCCATGTTTATAAAAATGTGTAAAAGGCTTTTCACAGTAGCATGATCTGTTAAAAAAAAAAAAAAAGAGAGAGAGGAGTCATAAGAATGTTCCTTAAAATAAGCAATTCCTATAAAATAGATGTAACTTAAGCTGTTATAAATTATGAGCTGGTTCAATGACGACTCATGGAGACTCAGGTGTCACCTTTGCCTATGCTTACATTAGGCACACTTGGTGAAATTTCAGACTAATGGGGAATACATTTAACAAGTACCCTAACTGAAAATAGTACTTACTTTTACTCAAGTAAAAATGTTAACGTGGTACTTTTACTAGAGTACATGTTGGTCAGTTATACACTTTTACTTACTTTACTCACCACTGATGAAAACTGGACATCCTGAAATTAACCACAACATTCTGAGTGGTGCTTTTCGTCACATTAGAAGTTCAGAATAGGGATTTTGTCATTATTACTGAAATATTAAATGTTTTTTTTCTTTTTTTCTTTTCAGAGTCTCCATGCATTTAAATTAAAAGTAATTTAAGTCATTAAAAGTAAGAAACTTGCACTGGATAGCGATGCCTAGTCAAAGCCCCTTTTTTGTGAGAAAGCTTACTTGATGGTCCTTATTTATTCATATTAGATTTTCCTCAAGGCAGCAGTGACTCATTTGAGGTTCAGGATGAGGTGAGCTACTCTGTAATAAGGGGAGCAAACGCAGACTAAAGTTACATCGATACTTGTTTATTTTCCCTGTTCTTTTATTTACATCCTCATTTCATTCTTTGAAAAGCAAACAATTTTCTTTCACAGTCCACCAAAGATTCAGCGCTGGCCTCATAAAGCATGGTTATGGGGATTTTTAATACCCGCATTATGCTTGTCCACAGGTAAGCAGAGTGGGTGCTGCGGTAAAATTATCACGAAAGTCTCTGCAGAGGTTTTACCTGTAAAATAAAATATTTCTGTGACCATCTGTTTTTCTTTAATAACTTTTTTTCTTTTCTTTTTTTTTTTTTTCCCAAACATACATTGCTTCTTTTTATGTTTAAAAAGTGAGGGAATCCCTTAGCCTGTTCTCTATTGCTTTGCAACGTGAAGTGAGATGGATCAGCAGGAAACAAAAAGTTTAAAATGTAACTATTGTTTGTATCACAGTAACCTGCATAACGTGGGAAGCAACTCAATTCATGCAGCATCTCATCGGAAAACATTTCTTGTATATATCCTGCCTCACAGTTAATAATGAATAAAGAGACAAAGCTGTTTCCCTCTCCTACCGTTGTATAAAAACTCAGGAGCTGCTCAAATTTATTGCTTTGTCAGCCTTGGATCTAGGGTGAGATTTTCAACTTCTGTTACAGTGTTTTATCAGCAGGCAGGTGTGCTGTTGCGCCTTATTAGCAAGCTACAGCAGCTTCTGTATGCTGAATATTTTTATCCATATTGCATCTTCCTTCCTCTGGCTACGTAAAAAAATTAAGCCCTTAATTGATGTAATGGCCGTTCACTACAGATGTAATATCTGTGTTAGAAAACGGGGGGGAGAGGAAGGAAGCCTACAGAGCAAATAAAAAGCAGCCGCAGAAGGGACACCAATTTAAAATGTTTCTGAGTGATGCCTCAGTTATTAAGGGACAGAAACTGTGTGGGTGTGTACGCACGAGTGGGGAGGAGGTGGGGACTGTGATTTGATCTTGCATGCTATGAAAGGTTGCTGGAGAGAAGCAGTGCTGGCCATATATATCCAGGTCAGAATTTATTCCCATTCAGAGGACCATTATTGTTGACCTTGCCTTGCCTGGGAAAGCCAAAGTAAACAGAGGCCTAATAAATCAACTTTAACAAGCCCAGTAGTCCGGGCCGCTGGAGCAGCCATGCAGCTCGGACACACAGGGATGGATTAATCCACACCACCGGCTCTCAACAGTGGGTACCTGTGGAGTGAGATTTGGCTGATAGTTTGTATGCAGACGCGCAGGGATGTTTAATTGCTTCGCTGAATGCATCTCCCCAGCCGGCGTGTTTGTATTCACACTCAAGGCTATGTTTGTGCGGGAGATACAGAGCAAGCCAAAAGAGAGGGCGCATAATCACACTCTTGTGCAGAGCTATACCGCACTAGAAATTTCATTACATGCTTACCTGGTGTTCCAGTGCAGGCAATATTTGTAGAGCAGATTTACTCTGCTGCCCGTTGGATTCCTCATCAATTTCATAGCCTCCTCCACATCAAGGGAGATCATCAATGATTCATACTTTAGACTGCAGCCGAGTGCTATAGAAATGCATTAGTGGAACTCCTAATATCCACACGATAGGGCGATGCAATAAAAAAATATTTACCAGCCTCTGTTGTCTTTTTGTTTGGAACCACAGATCATTGTTTCATTGCAGCGTTTTCCAATCGTAGATAAAAAAAAAAAAATAACTGCAATTAAATCACATTATGGTGCTCCTGCCAAAAACATACACACAGACTACAGTTCTCTGTCCCTGCTCTGCCCCAGGTCTCCTGTTCTTTGCCTCTGGCGGTGTAAATGTCAGTGGGTGCTAAATAGCAAATTTTGTGTGTTGTTTATGTGATAAATATGCAGAGCTGGCACCAGGTCAGGCGATCAATACATCGGTTCATAAGTCTAATTGACAGGTGTTTTTTTGGAAGAATCCCTGGTTTAGCGCATCAAGGCAGTGATATCGTCATTTCAGGTGACTGAGAGCAAACAAGTCCTTCAAACTATCGTTGAACCAGCTAGTTACAGCTGGTATGTAGCTTGTGCACGTCATGCAAGGGTTCTAATTGAAGTGCATGCACATCATTGTGCACAGATGTAACAGTATCAGTATGAGCACGTGGGTGTGTTTGTAGGCAAGTAAATGCAGGAAAGTTATTCCCTCGGTGTCATATTTTTGGCATGGCTGTGTTGTGTCCCAGGCTGCTGCACAGTTGGCGAATATCAATGCAGTGTGGCGTAGTGACAGGGACTGGAGCTGACACGTTGTCACACTGTGATGAAAAGCACTCTGAAATGATGTGGCGGGAGTGTTCCTCCTGTCCGCAGAGAGATGGTAAGCTGGCTTATGTGTGTTCGTTTGTTCCCGCATGGTTGTGTGAGAGCGTGTGCGTTCATTTGTTTTTTTTTTTTGTTTCTCAGGGTGTGCTGGTGATTGTCTGTGTCTTTTGTTTTCCTTTCAAGACTGAAGCACTTAACACACCGAATGGGTGGCTTTGGGTTTTTTATATTTTTAACGGAGCACTGAAAAACTCAATTTGCTGAGCTTAGGGAGCTTAAAATTACTTTTTAGCGACTAGCAAGCTAAAACACTATAGTCGTTACCAAACATAGTTTGCAAATTTATTTCTTGTTGTACAATGCTTCCTAAAATGTGTTTCATACCATTAAGAAGTTTGATTATTTGCCTTTATGCATGAATGAAAATTGAGTTTGCTGGGAACCACTTTTGAAAACGGGAGGGGAGAAAATGCAGAAGACATTGTAAGATAAATCAATGTGTAATAAAAAGTGACTAAGTAAAAAAACAAAATAAATACAGAATATGGAAAGAAATGAAATAAAATGTGACAATACATGTATTAAACATAATGCAAAACATGAAAAAATTAGAAAAAAGTAATAAATAGAAAAGGAACCAAACGGGAAATTAAGTAATGGTAATGTTTAATAAATACTGTTGAAAATAAAAACGAATATTAATTTGAGATGGGAACGTATGTATCTTTTATTTGTTGGCTGCAATAAAAAAATATAATGGCACATTATTTACTTCATCAAGTCATTTAATTATTGACATTTTTGGGAGGGTCAGACCTCCATATCAGTGTTTTGGTCCCTTAAAGTGGAGAAATTAGCCACTTGTTGCATAATCTCATCACAATGCCTCTTTCCACTGAGATTTAATGGAGTGATGACGAGCCTTTCATGTCCAGGAAGGAAACGCTGCCCCATATCATCACACTTCCTACACCAAAAGTAATTTGGCGCTGATAGATGCGCTGGCAAATTTGTGATGGTTGTAACTACATAATCGTCTGCTTAGCACATATGCACCACAGTTTAAGAGGAGATGCTTCAAATGGTCTAAGAACTGTACCTAATTTTTCTATACATCTTTTTTGTATGTCCAAAAATAAAATATTGTTTCTACATCACAAACTGCAATTACCCAATTCAGGTCTTATTAGTTAAAAATCAAATTCCTTAGACTAGATCTTGGCCTAATGCTTGTTGAGTGGACACATAAATATACAATACAAAAATGCACGAATGGGGCAGTTGACAAATCACTTTTTTTTTTTATTTTAGCTCTTTCGGTGCCCCCTAGTGGAAGGGTGACATAGGCAGTGAGCCACTTCAAATATCACCACTTCTAGCAAAAGCCATTATAATAAATTTTTATGAAATCATGCTACATTAAGAGCAATTTTTATGGATTTTTTTTCTCTCCCCCCAAAGTTTGTGTTTTAGGACTTATATGAAAGATTTTTTGATTAAAAAAAAACAACAAAAAAGCATTAATTTTGGTAAAGATGTTCTATGGGAGAGTTCCATCTTGTATCAAAATGTGATATATCCATAAATCACTGAGGAAAGAACCTGGGCACCCAGAGTAAGTCCAGACATTTAAGTCCCAAGCGAAATACAGATCCACATTTGAATCTGTGAAGAGGAGCTGGGCAGCTCTTTGACGTACATCCTGCCAATCGATGCGCTGGCACACATTTATGTTGCATGTTCATATACTGAGAATTGCCTTTGTGGATCAGAGGCTTTCGTTCTCTCTCTCTCTCCCTGTCCCTTGCCGCTGCCCCAGAATTTCATAAGCACTCCATCACATCTCTTTGAACTTGGTGTACAATCCAGCTTCTACACCCTTGGAGAGCTGATATGTGAGGGGGGGAACTGTCACATTTCCCTGGCCTGTGGCTGCAGCCTTGCCAGATCTTTGCAGAACAATGAATGGGGAGTATGTTCAGGCCTCTGGTCTCCCGTTTTGGGCAAAGGTTCTGCTCTCACTCTGGCCTTGTCCTGTTAAAAGCTTTTATTAATGCTACTTTGTCTCTGTAGATCTTTGTAGGAATGTGGATAGATGAGAGATGTGCCCCACCTGGTAGCTGACTGAACTCTGTCGGTTTAATTATTAAAACTTGGAGCACAAAGAACTCACTTATAGAGGAGCACATGTAGCATACAGCTCTATGTGGTTTTATGTTTTGTAGGATATTTGGTTGCATTTAAAAAAACATATTTGAATTTTATGTGAAGTGTGTCTTCTCTGTGAAGGTCCCAGAGGTTTCTTAAAGAACATAAGAGAACAAACAGAATCATAAATATGACAGACAGGTCTGGATATCGATCTGAAATGCTTGAAGCTGGTTTAGGTTTTGAAATGATAACCTAAGCTAGCCTAAATATATTTCTATTGTGCATTTATACAAAACAAATGTAGAAATGCTAATTATTTTCTCTTTTTTGGCCTAGTCAGAGTTCAGAAATGAATCTAAAAATTGCTGTGCAGATGTTGTCCTTCCAGTTTGATGGAGCCTGAGTTACTTTGCAAAGAAAAGTTGATTCTACAAATAACGAGGGTACACCACACTTTTCAGATAACTGACTGGACTCTGTCTATGACAGGATTATGTTTTGGCGTGCGACATAACATTTTAACGACATACACTGAGGTTTGTGTTTGTAACATTTATTTTCGTGTCGAGTTCTTCTGCTTCTGCATATGGAAGAAACCTTATTAGAAAGTTGTAGCTGCTAACGCTTAATTTATGTTGTGCTTAGCCAATGTTCTATGAGACTACATGTCTGAGTATATTTTCCCGTTTTTAAATCTTAATATAGAGGTATGCGATGCTTTCTTTGGCTCTCTGCGCTCATGTGTTGGCAGCTTGTTACTGACTGTGCAACGCAATCAATCAGGGAGTTGTCGGCTGTCTCCTCTGTCCTAATTGCACCCCGAACCTTGCCTCTCTTTTTCCAGGAGTCGTTTCTTGCTGACTTTACTTGTGGTGTATGTTTTCTTTTTCTTTTTTATTTATTTTTTTCTCCTACAGCGGAGTTCCTGTTTTAATACAATAGTCTCATTGAAGTGCTCCTCTCCAGATGTTCTCTCCATAGATAAATCTGCGATTCAGATCTCTATAATTGATTGTAATATGCAGAATTAATGCCTGGGGTTATAAAGAGAAGCCTTGGCCATTTTTGCTTTCCCTTTGAAATTCAAAACAAGAAAGCACCACAATGCAATTTTTTTTTTTTCCTCCCTCTGCCTAGGCTGTACATACAGGAGCAGTGCGGCAGTCCCTATTTGCATATTCTCTTGCTGATTCTTTGCAAAACAACTTGGGTATTGTCATAGACGTAATTTGGAGGATGATCAAACAGACTTTGCCATGACGTACTCTCCCTTTGCTCTCTATCGCGCTGTTTAGACTCATCATTGATGTGATTGCAGAATATCCTAAGAATAAAATGTGACTTCTAATGATGTTTTTATCGGGTCAGGATATATTTAACGGAAAATGGTCGTAAAAAGGGAATGTTGAATGAATATGTGCTGTTAAGTTCAGAAATAGATGATCACAAAAACAGACAGACAGACGGACGGAGAGCGAGAGAATGAAAGAGATAGACTGATGGAGTGACAAAAAGTGAGGTTGAGTACTGGGCTCATTTGGCATTCTAGTGTGTTGGTAATAATAAGGGAACCTCAGCAGCCCTTGTTGAATTATAGATCACACCAGTATGATTGGATGAGGTTAGGCCATTGTAACACCAACTTAATAATTCAGAGATTGTATTACTACAGTAATAATTGCATAGGGAAGGTTAGCATTTTTTTGTAGCCCCCTTCACATTTGTAAACGTGTGTGCTGAAAAGTCTTGTGCAATGATTTCCGGTTATAAGCTGATGGTCGCAACATCTTAAGGTCGCTCTGGTTCAGCAGGTAGAACTAGACACTGCTGGGAAACGCTTTTTCCCACTAAAACCGAAAATACTTGCGACGCAGCGATTGCAGTTTTCCGACCAATCACTGATCTTTAAAAAGCATCACTTGCTAATTCTGATTTTGTCTGAGAAGTCGCTAAATATCCAGACAGTCACTATGTTGGTAGCAGGGGTTTTAGTGGTACTAAAACCTCGCAGATGTGACCATGTGACATCCAGGACCTTCTTGCTGCAAGTCGACAGTGCTACAAACTGCTCCACTTCAATGATATTTCATGGCCTTCATCACCGAATGCCTCTTGATTCTTTTGAGTCAAACTTTTTTTCTGCAACCCAACAGTATTCATCTTTTGAAGGACAATTTTCAATGAAATTTTGCAAATAAAAAAAAACAACAAAAAAAAAAACATGAAAAATGCAGATGGACGTTCTCAACAAAACTCAGATTTTATGCCTCCTGTCATGTCACCAGAGACCTATGCTCATGAAGGCATTATTGGGTAGGGTGGATTTTATCTTGATTAAAAATATTTTACATTAAATTAGTAAAAAAAAAAAAAAGAAAAAGATAAAACTCACCTTGCCATGTTCTGTAACAAACTATATCTAAAGTGAGTTTACATGGAACTCTGCTAATAGCTTGAAGCCCTTGTTATGGGTTCACTCCATCTCGTGTCCTCAGTGTGACCTTGTTGTGAACATGGGCTTTTAGTCCCTCAGTGTCAGACCCAATGATTCAGCCTAGTTCCTGATTTCTGACAGCTCACATGCTGACTTTGCCTTGCCTTGTTTCTTTTTTATTATTATTATTGCCAGCATTTATGCCCCTATTTCTGATATTCTTGTAATTTAATGTATGAGAAATAGCTTGTTATTGTGTGCTATGTCATTGTGACTTCACGCTGCGTTGCTTCTGTCCATTTGGTTCCTCGATGACTTTGTTTATAAAGAAAGGATGCCCCAGATATTTCCTGTTGACTTTGTAGGAAATAAGAATGTGAACAGAGGCTGGAGGAGACCAGCAACAGAACCATTGAATAGCCTCATTAACTTCCCCCTCTAGATAGTAGGTGAAAATCAAGTCAGGCAGGTACACATCTTTCAGCTGGTAACTCTTTTACTCGACAGACTGCACTTCCTTTTGCACTGATGTAGGTTGACAGATAAGCATGTTCCATGCACATCTGTGTGAACGTTCACCTGCATCAGTGTGCTGGTACGGTTTGCCTGCTGCTTGAAGGGCAATAAATTAGCTGCTAAAGCTGGCTTGTGATTGAGTCGCATCACTTAGCATGTAGTCTAAGTTTGTGTTGATAATTAGGAAGGACGACCTCTCGATCCAACGACCTCTGTGGGAGTATAATCTGCCTCTAGTACTGACAACTTTGAAGTTTTATAACCTTTTGTAGGAGCCGAAATGCACAATTGACAACTGAAAACAAGGGTTTGTGTTGAAGTTTTATTTATTTTTGTTAAGAAGCTGGAGATTTGTGCTCTATCAAATATGTGACTATGTGCATTGCAGTGTTAATAAATTAAAACAGCAGAAATGGAACAGTACAAGAACTGCAAATCAAAACAAGTTGACATGCAAGTCTAAGGGGACATTAAACAATTTGTTGAAGATGACACATTTAGTTACATCTAGTCTGCTTTTTATATTATTAATGCATTTGCACCTAATATATAACTTCAGTCGTTTCATCACTATGAAAAATTATGCTCTTTTATGACACTTTGTCCATAAAAAAATTACATTGTTTCCCTGCAGTTAGAAAAAAAAAACATCCCTCTAGGTTGTAGTTGATTTTTCTGGCTTTGTCTTT